>NC_092226.1:2168052-2253052 GCF_036320965.1 Panulirus ornatus | reverse complement strand
GCATCAGATTGGGGAAGAGCAGTGTGGTTTCAGAAGTGGTAGAGGATGTGTGGATCAGGTGTTTGCTTTGAAGAATGTATGTGAGAAATACTTAGAAAAGCAAATGGATTTGTATGTAGCATTTATGGATCTGGAGAAGGCATATGATAGAGTTGATAGAGATGCTCTGTGGAAGGTATTAAGAATATATGGTGTGGGAGGCAAGTTGTTAGAAGCAGTGAAAAGTTTTTATCGAGGATGTAAGGCATGTGTACGTGTAGGAAGAGAGGAAAGTGATTGGTTCTCAGTGAATGTAGGATTGCGGCAGGGGTGTGTGATGTCTCCATGTTTGTTTAATTTGTTTATGGATGGGGTTGTTAGGGAGGTAAATGCAAGAGTTTTGGAAAGAGGGGCAAGTATGAAGTCTGTTGGGGATGAGAGAGCTTGGGAAGTGAGTCAGTTGTTGTTCGCTGATGATACAGCGCTGGTGGCTGATTCATGTGAGAAACTGCAGAAGCTGGTGACTGAGTTTGGTAAAGTGTGTGAAAGAAGAAAGTTAAGAGTAAATGTGAATAAGAGCAAGGTTATTAGGTACAGTAGGGTTGAGGGTCAAGTCAATTGGGAGGTGAGTTTGAATGGAGAAAAACTGGAGGAAGTGAAGTGTTTTAGATATCTGGGAGTGGATCTGGCAGCGGATGGAACCATGGAAGCGGAAGTGGATCATAGGGTGGGGGAGGGGGCGAAAATTCTGGGAGCCTTGAAGAATGTGTGGAAGTCGAGAACATTATCTCGGAAAGCAAAAATGGGTATGTTTGAAGGAATAGTGGTTCCAACAATGTTGTATGGTTGCGAGGCGTGGGCTATGGATAGAGTTGTGCGCAGGAGGATGGATGTGCTGGAAATGAGATGTTTGAGGACAATGTGTGGTGTGAGGTGGTTTGATCGAGTAAGTAACGTAAGGGTAAGAGAGATGTGTGGAAATAAAAAGAGCGTGGTTGAGAGAGCAGAAGAGGGTGTTTTGAAATGGTTTGGGCACATGGAGAGAATGAGTAAGGAAAGATTGACCAAGAGGATATATGTGTCGGAGGTGGAGGGAACGAGAAGAGGGAGACCAAATTGGAGGTGGAAAGATGGAGTGAAAAAGATTTTGTGTGATCGGGGCCTGAACATGCAGGAGGGTGAAAGGAGGGCAGGGAATAGAGTGAATTGGATCGATGTGGTATACCGGGGTTGACGTGCTGTCAGTGGATTGAATCAGGGCATGTGAAGCGTCTGGGGTAAACCATGGAAAGCTGTGTAGGTATGTATATTTGCGTGTGTGGACGTATGTATATACATGTGTATGGGGGTGGGTTGGGCCATTTCTTTCGTCTGTTTCCTTGCGCTACCTCGCAAACGCGGGAGACAGCGGCAAAAAAAAAAAAAAAAAAAAAAAAAAAAAAAAATATATATATATATATATATATATATATATATATATATATATATATATATATATATATATATATATATATATATATATATATATATATATATATGTATAGGTGATATGTTTGAGGAAAGGAACCTGGATGTTTTGGCCCTAAGTGAAACGAAGCTCAAGGGTAAAGGGTGAGAGTGGTTTAGGAATGGTGAGTTGGTGAGAGGACAAGAGCAAGGGAAGGACTAGCACTCCTCCTGAAACAGGAGTTGTGGGAGTATGTGATAGAGTGTAAGAAAGTAAACTCTAGACTGATATGGGTAAAACTGAAAGTGGATGGAGAGAGATGGGTGATTATTGGTGCATATGCACCTGGGCATGAGAAGAAAGTTCATGAGAGGCAAGTGTTTTGGGAGCAGCTGAGTGAGTGAGTTAGTAGTTTTGATGCACAAGACCGGGTTATAGTGGTGGGTGATTTGAATGCAAAAGTGAGTAATGTGGCAGTTGAGGGAATGATTGGTGTAAATGTGGGTGTTCAGTGTTGTAAATGAAAATGGTGAAGAGATTGTAGATTTGTGCGATGAAAAAGGGCTGGTGATTGGGAATACTTGGTTTGAAAATAGAGATATACATAAGTATACGTATGTAAGTAGGAGAGATGGCCAGAGAGCGTTATTGGATTTCGTGTTAATTGATAGGCGCGTGAAAGAGAGACTTTTGGATGTCAATGTGCTGGGAGGTGCAACTAGAGGGATAATCTGATCATTATATTGTGGAGGCGAAGGTGAAGATTTGTAAGGGTTTTCAGAAAAGAAGAGAGAATGTTAGGGTGAAGAGAGTGGTGAGAGTAAGTGAGCTTGGGAAGGAGACTTGTGTGAGGAAGTACCAGGAGAGACTGAGTGCAGAATGAAAAAAGGTGAGAGTAAAGAACGTAAGGGGAGTGGGGGAGGAATGGGATGTATTCAGGGAAGCAGTGATGGCTTGCGCAAAAGATGCTTGTGGCATGAGAAGTGTGGAAGGTGGGCAGAATAGAAAGGGTAGTGAGTGGTGGGATGAAGTAAGATTATTAGTGAAAGAGAAGAGAGAGGCATTTGGATGATTTTTACAGGGGTATAATGTAAATTAATGGGAGGTGTATAAAAGAAAGAGACAGGAGGTCAAGAGAAAGGTGCTAGAGGCGAAAAAGAGGGCAAATGAGAGATGGGGTGCGAGAGTATCATTAAATTTTAGGGAGAATGAAATGATGTTTTGGAAGGAGGTAAATAAAGTGCGTAAGACTAGAGAACAAATGGGAATATCGGTGAAGGGGGCTAATGGGGAGGTGATAACAAGTAGTGGTGATGTGAGAAGTAGATGGAGTGAGTATTTTGAAGGTTTGTTGAATGTGTTTGATGATAGAGTGGCAGATATAGGGTGTTTTGGTCGGGGTGGTGTGCGAAGTGAGAGGGGTAAGGGAGAATGATTTGGTAAACAGAGAAGAGGTAGTAAAAGCTTTGCGGAAGATGAAAGCCGGCAAGGCAGCAGGTTTGGATGGTATTACAGTGGAATTTCTTTTTTTTGAAAAAAGGGGTGATTGTGTTGTTGACTGTTTGGTAAGAATATTTAATGTATGTATGATTCATGGTGAGGTGCTTGAGGATTAGCGGAATCCATGCATAGTGCCATTGTGCAAAGGCAAAGGTGATAAAGGCGAGTGCTCAAATTACAGAGGTATAAGTTTGTTGAGTATTCCTGGGAAACTATATGAGAGGGTATTGATTGAGAGGGTGAAAGCATGTACATAGTATGAGATTGGGGAAGAGCAGTGTGGTTTCAGAAGTGGTAGAGGATGTGTGGATCAGGTGTCTGCTTTGAAGAATGTATGTGAGAAATACAAAAGCACATGGATTTGTATGTAGTATGGATCTGGAGAAGGCATATGATAGAGTTGATAGATGTAGTCTGTGGAAGGCATTAATAATATATGGTGTGGGAAGCAAGTTGCTAGAAGCAGTGAAAAGTTTTTATCGAGGATGTAAGGCATGTGAACGAGTAGGAAGAGAGGAATGTGATTGGTTCTCTGTGACTGTCGGTTTGCGGCATGGGTGCGTGATGTCTCCATGGTTGTTTGATTTGTTTATGGATGGGGTTGTTAGGGAGGTGAATGCAAGAGTTTTGGAGAAAGAGGCAAATATGCAGTCTGTTGTGGATGATAGGGCTTGGGAAGTTAGTCAATTGTTGTTTGCTGATGATACAGCGCTGGTGGCTGATTCGTGTGAGAAACTGCAGAAGCTGGTGACTGAGTTTGGTAAAGTGTGTGAAAGAAGAAAGCTGAAAGGAAATGTGAATAAGAGCAAGGTTATTAGGTACAGTAGAGGTAAGGAGGTAAGTTTGAATGGAGAAAAATGTAGGAAGTGAAGTGTTTTAGATATCTGGGAGTGGAATTGGCAGCGGATGGAACCATGGAAGCGGAAGTGAGTCACAGGATGGGGGAGGGGGCGAAAGTTCTGGGAGCGTTGAAAAATGTGTGGAAGGCGAGAACATTATTTCGGAAAGCAAAAATGGGTATGTTTGAAGGAATAGTGGTTCCAATATTGTTATATGGTTGCGAGGCATGGGCTATAGATAGAATTGTGCGGAGGAGGATGGATGTGCTGGAAATGAGATGTTTGAGGATATGTGGTGTGAAGTGGTTTGATCGAGGAAGTAATGAAAGGGTAAGAGAGATGTGTAGTAATAAAAAGAGTGTGATTGAGAGAGCAGAAGAGGGTGTTTTGAAATAGTTTGGTTAAATGGAGAGAATGAGTGAGGAAAGATTGACAAAAAGGATATACGTGTCAGAGGTGGTGGGAACGAGAAGTAGGAGACCAAATTGGAGGTGGAAGGATGGAGTGAAAAAGATTTTGAGCGATCGGGGCCTGAACATGCAGGAGGGTAAAAGGCGTGCATGGAATATAGTGAAATGGAACGATGTGGCATACCGGGGTCGACGTGCTATCAATGGATTGAACCAGGGCATGTGAAGCGTCTGGGGTAAACCGTGGAAAGTTTTGTGGGGCCTGGATATGGAAAGGGAGATGTGTTTTCGGTGCCTTATACATGGCAGCAAGAGACTGAGTGTGAACGAATGTTGCCTTTGTTGTCTTTTCTTAGCGCTACCTCGCGAGCATGCGGGGAGAGGGGGTTGTCATTTCATGTGTGACGGGATGGCGACGGGAATGAATGAAGGCAGCAAGTGTGAATTATGTACATGTGTATATATGTATATGTCTCTGTATGTATACATATATGTATACGTTGAGATGTATAGTTATGTATATGTGCGTGTGTGGACATGTTTGTACATGCACGTGTATGTGGGTGGGTTGGGCTATTCTTTCGTTTGTTTCCTTGCGCTACCTCGCTAACGCGGGAGACAGTGACATTACAATAAAAAGAAAAATAGAAATATATATATATACACACACATATATATATATATATATATATATATATATATATATATATATATATATATATATATATATATATATATATATATATATATATATATATATAAAATGTATAAAATGTATAAATGTATAAAATGTTAATAAAGGTAGGAAAAGACAGGATATTAACATCGTTTTTATTCTCACTCTTCAAATGATTTTAAAATCTGATTCTGATGTCCCACGGGTCCATCAGCTCAAAAATGCTATATATATATATATATATATATATATATATATATATATATATATATATATATATATATATATATATATATATATATATATAATTTTTTTTTTTTTTTTTTCATACTATTCGCTATTTCCCGCGATAGCGAGGTAGCGTTAAGAACAGAGGACTGGGCCTTTGAGGGAATATCCTCACCTGGCCCTCTTCTCTGTTCCTTCTTTTGGAAAAGAAAAAAAAAAAAAAAAAATATATATATATATATATATATATATATATATATATATATATATATATATATATATATATATATATATATATATATATATATATATATCCCTGGGGATAGGTGATTAAGAATACTTCCCACGTATTCCCTGCGTGTCGTAGAAGGCGACTTAAAGGGAAGGGAGCGGGGGGCTGGAAATCCTCCCCTCTCGTTTTTTAATTTTTTAATTTTCCAAAAGAAGGAACAGAGTGGGGCCAGGTGAGGATATTCCAAAAAAGTCCCAGTCCTCTGTTCTTAACGCTACCTTGCTAACGCGGGAAATGGCGAATAGTTTAAAAGAAAAAAGAAATATATATATATATATATATATATATATATATATATATATATATATATATATATATATATATATATATATATATATATATAAATGGGGAGATGATAACAAGTAATGGTGATGTGAGAAGGAGATGGAGTGAGTATTTTGAAGGTTTGTTGGATGTGTTTGATGATAGAGTGGCAGATATAGGGTGTTTTGGTCGAGGTGGTGTTCAAAGTGAGAGGGTTAGGGAAAATGATTTGGTAAATAGAGAAGAGGTAGTAAAAGCTTTACGGAAGATGAAAGCCGTCAAGGCAGCAGGTTTGGATGGTATTGCAGTGGAATTTATTAAAAAAGGGGGTGACTGTATTGTTGACTGGTTGGTAAGGTTAGTTAATGTATGTATGATTCATGGTGAGGTGCCTGAGGATTGGCGGAATGCTTGCATAGTGCCACTGTACAAAGGCAAAGGGGATAAGAGTGAGTGCTCAAATTACAGAGGTATAAGTTTGTTGAGTATTCCTGGTAAATTATGTGGGAGGGTATTGATTGAGAGGATGAAGGCATGTACAGAGCATCAGACTGGGGAAGAGCAGTGTGGTTTCAGAAGTGGTAGAGGATGTATGGATCAGGTGTTTGCTTTGAAGAATGTGTGTGAGAAATACTTAGAAAAACAAATGGATTTGTATGTAGCATTTATGGATCTAGAGAAGGCATAAGATAGAGTTGATAGAGATGCTCTGTGGAAGGTATTAAGAATATATGGTATGGGAGGCAAGTTGTTAGAAGCAGTGAAAAGTTTTTATCGAGGATGTAAGGCATGTGTACGTGTAGGAAGAGAGGAAAGTGATTAGTTCTCAGTGAATGTAGGTTTGCGGCAGGGGTGTGTGATGTCTCCATGTTTGTTTAATTTGTTTATGGATGGGGTTGTTAGGGAGGTGAATGCAAGAGTTTTGGAAAGAGGGGCAAGTATGCAGTCTGTTGTGGATGAGAGAGCTTGGGAAGTGAGTCAGTTGTTGTTCGCTGTTGATACAGCGCTGGTGGCTGATTCATGTGAGAAACTGCAGAAGCTGGTGACTGAGTTTGGTAAAGTGTGTGAAAGAAGAAAGTTAAGAGTAAATGTGAATAAGAGCAAGGTTATTAGGTACAGTAGGGTTGAGGGTCAAGTCAATTAGGAGGTAAGTTTGAATGGAGAAAAACTGGAGGAAGTGAAGTGTTTTAGATATCTGGGAGTGGATCTGGCAGCGGATGGAACCATGGAAGCGGAAGTGAATCATAGGGTGGGGGAGGGGGCGAAAATTCTGGGAGCCTTGAAGAATGTTTGGAAGTCGAGAAAATTATCTCGGAAAGCAAAAATGGGTATGTTTGAAGGAATAGTGGTACCAACAATGTTGTATGGTTGCGAGGCGTGGGCTATGGATAGAGTTGTGCGCAGGAGGGTGGACGTGCTGGAAATGAGATGTTTGGGGACAATGTGTAGTGTGAGGTGGTTTGATCGAGTACGTAATGTAAGGGTAAGAGAGATGTGTGGAAATAAAAAGAGCGTTGTTGAGAGAGCAGAAGAGGGTGTTTTGAAATGGTTTGGTCACATGGAGAGAATGAGTGAGGAAAGATTGACCATGAGGATATATGTGTCAGAGGTGGAGGGAACGAGGAGAAGAGGGAGACCAAATTGAAGGTGGAAAGATGGAGTGAAAAAGATTTTGTGTGATCGGGGCCTGAACATGCAGGAGGGTGAAAGGCATGCAAGGAATAGAGTGAATTGGAACGATGTGGTATACCGGGGTCGACGTGCTGTCAATGGATTGAACCAGGGCATGTGAAGCGTCTGGGGTAAACCATGGAACGTTGTGTGGGGCCTGGATGTGGAAAGGGAGCTGTGGTTTCGGTGCATTATTGCAAGACAGCTAGAGACTGAGTGTGAACGAATGGGGCCTTTGTTATCTTTTCCTAGCGCTACCTCACACACATGAGGGGGGAGGGGGTTGTTATTCCATGTGTGGCGAGGTGGCGATGGGAACAAATAAAGGCAGACAGTATGAATTATGTACATGTGTATATATGTATATGTCTGTGTGTGTATATATATGTGTACATTGAGATGTATAGGTATGTATATTTGCGTGTGTGGACGTGTATGTATATACATGTGTATGTGGGCGGGTTGGGCCATTCTTTCGTCTGTTTCCTTGCGCTACCTTGCAAACGCGGGAGACAGCGACAAAGCAAAATGAATAATAAATGAATATATATATATATATATATATATATATATATATATATATATATATATATATATATATATATATATATATATATATATATATATATATATATATATCACATGTTTGGACAATCACATGTTTACCAAATGGCGTCCTAACTTCGTCTCTTCGATGTAATCAACTGATGTTATATTTCTCCCTTATGTCTCCCCTGATGATGTGATTATTACACGAAAGTGCACTTGGGAACTTTTCGTGTTTCATTTTCCCCGTGGACTCATAGGAATATATATATATATATATATATATATATATATATATATATATATATATATATATATATATATATATATATATATATATATATATATATATATTTTTTTTTTTTTTTTTTTTTTGCTTTGTCGCTGTCTCCCGCGTTTGCGAGGTAGCGCAAGGAAACAGACGAAAGAAATGGCCCAACCCACCCCCATACACATGTATATACATACATGTCCACACACGCAAATATACATACCTACACAGCTTTCCATGGTTTATCCCAGACGCTTCACATGCCTTGATTCAATCCACTGACAGCACGTCAACCCCGGTATACCACATCGCTCCAATTCACTCTATTCCTTGCCCTCCTTTCACCCTCCTGCATGTTCAGGCCCCGATCACACAAAATCTTTTTCACTCCATCTTTCCACCTCCAATTTGGTCTCCCTCTTCTCCTCGTTCCCTCCAACTCCGACACATATATCCTCTTGGTCAATCTTTCCTCACTCATTCTCTCCATGTGCCCAAACCATTTCAAAACACCCTCTTCTGCTCTCTCAACCACACTCTTTTTATTTCCACACATCTCTCTTACCCTTACATTACTTACTCGATCAAACCACCTCACACCACACATTGTCCTCAAACATCTCATTTCCAGCACATCCATCCTCCTGCGCACAACTCTATCCATAGCCCACGCCTCGCAACCATACAACATTGTTGGAACCACTATTCCTTCAAACATACCCATTTTTGCTTTCCGAGATAATGTTCTCGACTTCCATACATTCTTCAAGGCTCCCAGAATTTTCGCCCCCTCCCCCCACCCTATGATCCACTTCCGCTTCCATGGTTCCATCCGCTGCCAGATCCACTCCCAGATATCTAAAACACTTCACTTCCTCCCGTTTTTCTCCATTCAAACTCACCTCCCAATTGACTTGACCCTCAACCGTACTGTACCTAATAACCTTGCTCTTATTCACATTTACTCTTAACTTTCTTCTTTCACACACTTTACCAAACTCAGTCACCAGCTTCTGCAGTTTCTCACATGAATCAGCCACCAGCGCTGCATCATCATATATATATATATATATATATATATATATATATATATATATATATATATATATATATATATATGTATGTATGTATTGGTTCTTAGTGAATGTCGGCTTGCGGCAGGGGTGCTTGATATCTCCATGGTTGTTTAATTTGTTTATGAATGGGGTGGCTAGGGAGGTGAATGCAAGAATTTTGGAAAGAGGGGCAAGTATGCAGTCTGTTCTGGATGAGAGGGCTTGGTAAATGAGTCATTTATTGTTCGCTGATGATACACTTCTGGTGGCTAATTCGGGTGAGAAACTGCAGAAGTTGGTAACTGAATTTGGTGAAGTGTGTGAAAGAAGAAACATGAGAGTGAATGTGAGTAAGAGCAAGGTTATTAGGTTCAGTAGGGTTGAGGGACAAGTTAATTGGGAGGTAAGTTTGAATGAAGAAAAACTTTAGGTAGTGAAGTGTTTTAGGTATCTGGGAGTGGATTTGGCAACGGATGGAACCATGGAAGCGGAAGTGAGTCACAGGGTGGGGGAGGGGGCAAAGGTTCTGGGGGCGTTGAAGAATGTGTGGAAGGCGAGAACGTTACCTCGGAGAGCAAAAATGGGTATGTTTGAAGGAACGATGGTTCCAACAATGTTACATGATTGCGAGGCATGGGCTATAGATAAGGTTGTGTGGAGAAGGGTGGATATGTAGGAAATGGAATGTTTGAGGACAATGTGTGGTGTGAGGTGGTTTGATCGAGTAAGTAATGAGAGGGTGAGAGCGATGTGTGGTAATAAAAAGAGTGTGGTTGAGAGAACAGAAGAGGGTGTTTTGAAATGGTTTGAAAACATGAAGAGGATATATGTGTGTCAGAGGTGGAGGGAAGAAGGAGAAGCGGGAGACCAAATTAGAGGTGGAAGGATGGTGTGAAAAAGATTTTGAGCGATCGGGCCTGAACATGCAGGAGGGTGAAAGGCGTGCAAGGAATAGAGTGAATTAGAACGATGTGGTATACCAGGGTCGACGTGCTGTCAATGGATTGAACCAGGGTATGTGAAGCGTCTGAGGTAATCCATGGAAAGGTCTGTGGTGCCTGGATATGGAAAGGGAGCTGTGGTTTCGGTGCATTACACATGACAGCTAGAGACTGAGTGTGAACGAATGTTGCCTTTGTTGTCTTTTCCTAGCGCTACCTCGCTGGAAGAGTTAGCTTTTGCGAAGGTGCATCATTGGTGCTACAGTCTCGTAAAATAACTACTCAAAGGAGTGTACATTTCGTCGCTACTGGGAGTAGAGGAACTTTGGGATCCTGACAGTAAATCAACATAAATTGATTCCATATTTCATATCTTTTTCTTTCTTTCATACTATTCGCCATTTCCCGCATTAGCGAGGTAGCGTTGAGAACAGAGGACTGGGCCCTTGAGGGAATATCCTCACCTGGGCCCCATCTCTGTTCCCTCTTTTGGAAAATTAAAAAAAAAAGTGAGAGGGGAGGATTTCCAGCCCCCCGCTCCCTCCCCTTTTAGTCGCCTTCTACGACACGCAGGGAATACGTGGGAAGTATTCTTTCTCCCCCATCCCCAGGTACCGTCAGAGCTTTCGAATGGGGTCGCTTTTAATGTAGATTCTGTTATAAGAGTCTGGCTGGGAGCGTCACATCCAGAGTATGGCTGGGAGTGTCACATCCAAGGTCAGGCTGGGAGCGTCACATCCAGGGTCTGGCTGGGAGTGTCACATCCAGAGTCTGGCTGGGAGTGGCACATCCAGGGTCTGGCTGGGAGCGTCACATCCAGAGTATGGCTGGGAGTGTCACATCCAAGGTCAGGCTGGGAGCGTCACATCCAGGGTCTGGCTGGGAGTGTCACATCCAGAGTCTGGCTGGGAGTGGCACATCCAGGGTCTGGCTGGGAGCGTCACATCCAGAGTATGGCTGGGAGTGTCACATCCAAGGTCAGGCTGGGAGCGTCACATCCAGGGTCTGGCTGGGAGTGTCACATCCAGAGTCTGGCTGGGAGTGGCACATCCAGGGTCTGGCTGGGAGTGTCACATCCAGAGTATGGCTGGGAGTGTCACATCCAAGGTCAGGCTGGGAGCGTCACATCCAGGGTCTGGCTGGGAGTGTCACATCCTGGAATGATCACAACAAATCATGATATGTACATTAAACATCTGTTGCTAACCTTACTCTGTAGCAGATGATGCTACATACATACAGACGCACCTACACTAACACACTGGCTATAAACATTCCATGGAAGTCTTTTAACTTTTGTGTGCCTGGTGTAGTGAACGTCATGTGAGGGTCAGTCTGTAGATGTACACTCTGAAGTAACCTTGCATACTAAAACTGTTCTTTACTTCCGTTATATCAAAGTTCTCGCCAAGTTGCATGTTATGATCTCTGGTTACTGTGTTACTGGAACTTACAAAGAGCTAATCACTGTGATAAGATCACCCCTAATTCTTTTCTCTTCCCTGGTGAACAAAATATCGTCTTTATCCTCTCACTTCAGCTCAGCTTTCTTAATTCTATTACCATCTGAGTTGCCTTTGGTCCTGGTACTTCACTCTACACACCCTTGCTTGGCTGACTACTTGTCCATTCTTCGGTTGGCTGCAGGAGTGGCGGTAAATCCTCCTTTATATCTTTAACTTCATCTCGAATATGTGTGGTCATCGTCGCACATTCATCCTGAACGATGTCCGGTCTGTTTAAGTCTCCCATCCCGCGCTCCACACACTTCCCTGTCTGTCCTGCTCTCACCAAGTAAACTGCCTCCTCTTATTGGTTCACTCAGTAATTCATTTTCCCTTTATGACTGAGAGTTTCTAGTCTCCTATTCTGCTTCAGTCAATTCTGGTTTGCGACTCTCCTCCCAAGCCCCAGGATCACAGGTAATTCCACCGGCGGTGACGCTCACATGTTTTATGTAGGTGTCACAACCTGACTGTATCATTATTGTAAGGTACTGCTGGAGTATGTGTGTAGTGGCGTAGTCAGGCACCACGTCCACGTTCCCGCACACTCACAGACCCTCTCATTTTTGCTTTCCGAAGTTTACTGGTATGTCTTTGATGTATATAATCTTAGAATTATAGGGTCAGAATGGCTGTAGAGGCTTCAGTCTGGTCAGCAGGATACCTTTCCCTGACCACCGCTGCGCCTCAGTTTCATGTTATCTGTCATGTGTGGAGACAGCCGGCTGAGTTGAGGAGGGATATAACTTTATGTTCAACATATTGTATGTGTTACCATCTTTTCTTGAGAGACTCTCACTGCTATACTGTAGTTATATATGATAAACATTTTACATATTTTGATTTTGATTATTTGCAGGAATGGTATAACTGGATAATGCACCTACTTAACGTTACACCGCGAGAGAAAAGTCACCTCTGGGGAGGCTATGTCCCACACTCCCCTCCTGACCTGTGTTCTCCCACCCTGACCAGTGTTCTCCCACCCTGACCAGTGTTCTCCCACCCTGGCCAGTGTTCTCCCACCCTGGCCAGTGTTCTCCCACCCTGACCAGTGTTCTCCCACCTTGGCCAGTGTTCTCCCACCCTGACCAGTGTTCTCCCACCCTGGCCAGTGTTCTCCTACCCTGGCCAGTGTTCTCCCACCCTGACCAGTGTTCTCCCACCCTGGCCAGTGTTCTCCCACCCTGGCCAGTGTTCTCCCACCCTGGCCAGTGTTCTCCCACCCTGGCCAGTGTTCTCCCACCCTGACCAGTGTTCTCCCACCCTGGCCAGTGTTCTCCCACCCTGGCCAGTGTTCTCCTACCCTGGCCAGTGTTCTCCTACCCTGACCAGTCTTCTCCCACCCTGGCCAGTGTTCTCCCACCCTGGCCAGTGTTCTGCCACCCTGACCAGTGTTCTCCCACCTTGGCCGGTGTTCTCCCACCCTGACCAGTGTTCTCCCACCCTGGCCAGTGTTCTCCCACCCTGGCCAGTGTTCTCCTACCCTGGCCAGTGTTCTCCCACCCTGACCAGGTGTTCTCCACCCTGGCCAGTGTTCTCCCACCCTGGCCAGTGTTCTCACTACCCTGGCCAGTGTTCTCCTACCCTGACCAGTCTTCTCCACCCTGGCCAGTGTTCTCCCACCCTGGCCAGTGTTCTCCCACCCTGACCAGTGCTTCTCCCACCCTGGGCCAGTGTTCTCCCACCCTGGCCAGTGTTCTCCACCCTGGCCAGTGTTCTCCTACCCTGACCAGTCTTCTCCCACCCTGGCCAGTGTTCTCCCACCCTGGCCAGTGTTCTCCCACCCTGACCAGTGTTCTCCCACCCTGGCCAGTGTTCTCCCACCCTGGCCAGTGTTCTCCTACCCTGACCAGTGGTCTCCTACCCTGACCAGTCTTCTCCCACCCTGGCCAGTCTTCTCCCACCCTGGCCAGTGTTCTCCCACCCCTGACCAGTGTTCTCCTCCTGGCCGGTGTACTCCCACCCTGACCAGTGTTCTCCCACCCTGGCCAGTGTTCTCCCACCCTGGCCAGTGTTCTCCCACCCTGGCCAGTGTTCTCCCACCCTGGCCGGTGTTCTCCCACCCTGGCCAGTGTTCTCCCACCCTGGCCAGTGTTCTCCCACCCTGGCCAGTGTTCTCCTACCCTGACCAGTGTTCTCCCACCCTGACCAGTGTTCTCCCACCCTGGCCAGTGTTCTCCCACCCTGGCCAGTGTTCTCACACCCTGGCCAGTGTTCTCCCACCCTGGCCAGTGTTCTCCCACCCTGGCCGGTGTTCTCCCACCCTGGCCAGTGTTCTCCCACCCTGGCCAGTGTTCTCCCACCCTGACCAGTGTTCTCCCACCCTGGCCAGTGTTCTCACACCCTGGCCAGTGTTCTCCCACCCTGGCCAGTGTTCTCCCACCCTGGCCGGTGTTCTCCCACCCTGGCCAGTGTTCTCCCACCCTGGCCAGTGTTCTCCCACCCTGGCCAGTGTTCTGCCACACATCACGGACAAGGCACATCTCCCTGCCACACTCGTCATCCAGGAGACACATGAACACACCACATCTCTGACATAGACGCCCGGAAGCTGAGCCTGGCTATAGTGCTCCGTCTGTGAGTGCTGTGAGTGTTGAGTACTGTGAGTACTGTGAGTGTTGAGTACTGTGAGTACTGTGAGTGTTGAGTACTGTGAGTACTGTGAGTGTTGAGTACTGTGAGTACTGTGAGTGTTGAGTACTGTGAGTGTTGAGTACTGTGAGTACTGTGAGTGTTGAGTACTGTGAGTGTTGAGTACTGTGAGTACTGTGAGTGTTGAGTACTGTGAGTACTGTGAGTGTTGAGTACTGTGAGTACTGTGAGTGTTGAGTACTGTGAGTACTGTGAGTGTTGAGTATTGTGAGTACTGTGAGTGTTGCGTAGTGTGTGCACACACTTGGAACCATCTGAGTGTGTGCACACACTTGGAACCATCTGAGTGTGTGCACACACTTGGAACCATCTGAGTGTGTGCACACACTTGGAACCATCTGAGTGTGTCCACACACTTGGAACCATCTGAGTCGTCCACACACTTGGAACCATCTGAGTGTGTCCACACACTTGGAACCATCTGAGTGTGTCCACACACTCAACACGCAAGTAACATTTCGTTTCCTGAGTTGCATCTCGTGTATAGTGGGTACCAGTCCATATATATTCGTGTCTTTTTCCTACGGCAGGAATACTGATACTGATAATGATAATGATAATGATGATGATGATAATGCATTACGATGAGGCGTATGGTATGAGTATGGAGGAGCCGAGAGCTAGGGTGGTGCAGGCAACATACGTCAACGCTGTGACAGACGCCCACTAAACACACCAGATTAGCAGGTCAGCCTCGGGTGTGGCGTTATACACATGTAGCCTGTGTTGTGCTGGACCCTGGCAGGGAGGACCGGTGCCCCTACAGCACCACCACCTGCACACTATGTTTGTACGGTCAGGTGCCGGCAGGGTAGGGCCCTCCACCTCGTGTGGAGGAAGGCCAGCGGGGTAGGGTCCTTCATCTCGTGTGGAGGGAGGATATCAGGGTAGGGACCTCCACCTCGTGTGGAGGGAAGGATTGCAGGGTAGGGTCCTCCACCTCGTGTGGAGGAAGGCCAGGAGGATTGGGACCTCCACCTCGTGTGGAGAAAGGCCAGGAGGGTAGGGTCCTCCACCTCGTGTGGAGGGAGGCCAGGATAGTAGGGTCCTCTACCTCGTTTGGAGGGAGGATTGCAGGGTAGGGTCCTCCACCTCGTGTGTAGGGAGAACAGCAGGGTAGGGCCCTCCACCTCGTGTGGAGGGAGAATAGCAGGGTAGGGTCTTCCACCCCTTGTGGAGGGAGTATAGCAGGGTAGGGTCCTCCACCTCGTGTGGAGGGAGGATTGCAGGGTAGGGTCCTCCACCCCGTGTGGAGGGAGGCCAGCAGGGTAGGGTCCTCCACGGTCACAGTGTGGATGGTTAACCTAAGATCTATGGCCCCTCCCCCCCGGACCATACCGGACCCCGTCCTCCACGCGCAGCGTACTGTGTGCATGACGGGCAAGTGTCGTCTCTGATCTTGCATAATTTGCGCATTTTTGTAAGTGTATGACGTAGCTTGTAGAGTTGTAGGTCGGGTCGAGCGTACGAGAGAGAGAGAGAGAGAGAGAGAGAGAGAGAGAGAGAGAGAGAGAGAGAGAGAGAGAGAGAGAGAGAGAGAGAGAGAGAGAGAGAGAGAGAGAGAATATATGAACGCTCTGGGATTTAGTTCGCATGACAAAAGTCTGTTGTTATGGAATAAGTTTATGTTGGTGTATTGAAACCCTGAAGTAACGACTAAGTTTTGATAGCAACAGCTGAATAAGTTTCTTTAATATCACTCAGCTTGAGTGTGAGAAGAAAGATATACAGCTCTCTCTCTCTCTCTCTCTCTCTCTCTCTCTCTCTCTCTCTCTCTCTCTCTCTCTCTCTCTCTCTCTCTCTCTCTCTCTCTCTCGTGTAAAAGAGTAAGCATAAGTAAAGAAACTGAAGACAATTAATATAAGTTGTGTTGTAAGCGACCGTGGTGCCGCTGGTCACGTGTCCGGTGCTGGGAAGCGAGCCAGAGGCGCCCCTGCCACACTCTCATATCATGAATTACCATTTTAGAAAAATCATAATTACGTGCATTTGGCGTTGTAGTCTCGACTCATAACGGAGGAACCTGAGCGTCAGACACTTACTTATTTAGGTTCTCGGGATTTCCGTTTTCTGTGATTAATGATATACATCACAAGAGGTGGATTACTGAGGTTGGCTTAAGTATTTTGACACATGTCTTGCCTGGTGTCTGTTACTGATGTGAAGGTAGCGGTTGCGACCGACAGACAACCACCACCTGACCTGCTGGGGTTCCAGTCCTCCACTACCGCCCGCCTGTGTCAGGAAGTGCCGCCAGATACCTTGATAACTGTCACTTGTGGTCACTTTATGTGCGAACCAAAACTGTAGTTATTGAGTTAGTGCGTGGCTTGACCTGTGATGTGGGAGCACCTTGATATGACATGGAGCGCCTTGACATGACATGACAGGAAGGACGGTGACGTGCCCGAAAGACCGTGACATGTGACAAGAGGAACCATGACATGTACCACTTCAACATTATCCTCACAGTAATATTAGATAACATTATGATCGATGCACTCCTCAACCTGGTATATTGTTGCCTCCACAAGTGTCAGTAGACATGTTGATCATTCTTGTGTATAATACCCTGATGTACGGTACTTTAGTGTTATCTGTTATTTGCTTTTGTGAATGTTTTATGGCGAGTCAAATATTCCGGGAAAGTTGAAATGGTTTGGACATATGGAGAGCGTGTGCGAGGAGAGGTTCACTTAGAGGATATATATGTCAGAAATGGTGGGGACAAGGAGAATGGGTAGACCCTATCATATGCTTTCTCCAGATCCATAAATTCCACATATAAATCCACCCGTTTCTCATACGTATTTCTTCGTGCAAACGACTGACGAACAGTGCCTTCATCTTCTCGATCAGTACCCCTCCCCCTCCCACCATACATCTTACCAGGTACAATCAACAAACTTATACATCTGTAGTTTGAACATCCACCTTCATCCCCTTTGCCTTTATACAGCGTCACTGTACATGCATCCCGCCAATCCTCAGGCACCTCACCATGATCCGCACATACAATGTAAATCATAACGAGCCAATCAACAACACAGTCAACCCCTTTTCTTAATAAACTCAACATCAATAACTTCCACTCCAACCGCCATAACTCATCCGTCCTATAACTTTCACTACCTCTTCTTACTTCACCAAACCACTCTCCCTGGCTCTCTCACTTCGCACACCACCCCAGCCAAAAATCCCTACGTCTGCCACTCTATCATCAAACACATTCAACGGTCCTTCAATATACTCACTCCAGCTCCTCCACATTTCATCACTACTTGTTACGTCTTCCCCCCTTGCCCCTTTCACTGATTTTCCTATTTGTTCTCTTGTTCTTCGCACATTATTGACCTCCTTCCAAAAATCTTATTCTCCCGAAAATTTACTGATACTCGCTCACTTTAACTCCTAATTGCTCTCTTATTCTATCCTTACACCTTCCTGTTGACCTTCTGCCACGTTCTCTTATACATCCCCCAGTCATTTGCACTCCTTCCCTGTAATCACCACCCAAACGCCTCCTTTTTCTCTCTCTCACTTCCAACTTTTCTTCTTCATCCCACTACTCATTACCCTCTCTATTCTGCCTAACTCCCACCATTCGTATGCCACATGCATCTCTCGCACATGCCAACACAGCTTCCCTGAATACCCCCCACTCCTCACCCTATTCCCTTGCTCCATATACTCTCACTTCTTGCCATTTTACTCGCAATCACTCCTAGTATTTCTTCACACAGATCTCTTCTCCAAACTCACTTTCATTACTCTCTTCTCACTGATATTGTTTCCCCTTATCCTAAAACCTCAACAAATCTTCACGTTACCTCCACAAGACAGTGATCTGACATTCCACCAGATACCTCTTTCAGCACATTTACATCTAAAAGTCTCTCTTTTACACGCTTATCAATCAATATATAATCCAATAATGTCCACTGACCATCTTTCCTGCTCACGTACGTATAATTGTATATGTCTCTTTCTAAGCCAGATATTCCCAATCACTAATCCTTTTTCAGCACACAACTCTATAAGGTGTTCACTATTTCCATTCATGATACTGAATACCCTATGTCTCTAATGATACCCCAACTGCCACATCACTTACCCAAGTATTCCCTGCGTGTCGTAGAAGGCGACTAAGAGAGGCGGGAACGAGGGTCTGGAATTACCCCCTTCTTGTATATCTTTCCAAAAGAAAGAACAGAACAAGAAGCCAAGTTAGCATTTTTCTAAGGTTCTGTTATCTGTTCTTGACGCTACCTCACTCACGCGGGAAACGGTGAACATGTATCAAAAAAGAAAATATAGAAAAAAAAAATATATGCGTGAGTGTTTAAGTTCTCTTAAAACTTAAGTTTCACAATTTTTCGAAGAAAATTTTGTTATAATGTGAGAAAATCCTTTAGTTTGCGGTCTACCTCATGAGTGTTCGAACGGCCGTCGCCGTGGCGTCCGGATCCCTGTGATGTCGGCTTCACTCACTCTCGCCGACATCAATAAACGTCTTTTTTTCTTTTTTTGTTCTTGGAAGTAGATTGTTAGATATATTCTATTTCACAGAAACGTAAATTAGGTTTGAGTGGTACAAAGTAAACCGGAAACCAGGTCATTATGACGTGCTTATCAACTGTGTATATATGATGGAAGGTGAGAGTAATTCCTCAAGACTGACGACGTACGTCATGAAATACAGTTACATATGTATCTAAAGTATAAGACATTGCACTACAATGGGCCGTGTAGCGGAGGTCAGCAGTCACGGCCGCATGTGACTTCCTATGAATACATACGTGTTAGGGAGGTGAACACTGGTGACTGAGCCTTGTGTTGTCACAATGTTTCACGAGTGTCCCCTGGTGTGGGTGTGACCTGCCCCAGGTTATCGTGTTCCACGAGTCCATACTTCTCTTGACGAGGACATTCTACCTCACCTCCCTCCCTACACTTCCTCACCTCCCTCCCTACACTTCCTCACCTCCCTCCCTACACTTCCTCACCTCCCTCCCTACACTTCCTCACCTCCCTCCCTACACTTCCTCACCTCGCTCCCTACACTTCCTCACCTCCCTCCCTACACTTCCTCACCTCGCTCCCTACACTTCCTCACCTCGCTCCCTACACTTCCTCACCTCCCTCCCTACACTTCCTCACCTCCCTCCCTACACTTCCTCACCTCCCTCCCTACACTTCCTCACCTCCCTCCCTACACTTCCTCACCTCGCTCCCTACACTTCCTCACCTCCCTCCCTACACTTCCTCACCTCGCTCCCTACACTTCCTCACCTCCCTCCCTACACTTCCTCACCTCCCTCCCTACACTTCCTCACCTCCCTCCCTACACTTCCTCATCTCCCTCCCTACACTTCCTCACCTCCCTTCCTACACTTCCTCACCTCCCTCCCTACACTTCCTCACCTCCCTCCCTACACTTCCTCACCTCCCTCCCTACACTTGTCTTGCTTAGACCAAGAGTGGCTCCCTCATCCCACCTGGACCATTTTCTAATACTGAGGAACTGTCTGTTGTCTGTTATAATCTTGTCTGCTTCTCACAAATGTGTTTAGTTATCATGTTTCTCCTTACTCTTCTTTCTTCCAGTGGGGGTAAGTAGAATGAGTTATTCTTCTACCCATGGATCGTTATATACAACTCTGATGCCATTCTTGTGGCAATCTTCTGGACTCTCTCAAGCAACTCTACTTGGATGTTCAAGTGAGGAGACCAGACTGATGCTACATACTTCATAATGGTGACTATATCTCGTGTATATCTAGACGTCTCACTCTCCAGGATCTTGATGATGTTGAATGTTAAGTTTTCTTCCTCCACGATAGTTATGACCTGACGACCAGGACGGGACCGGAACTCCCCTGGTTTATTGCACCCGACGTGGTCCTCACCGGTTGTGTGTGCAAACACTTTACCATTTTCATAACCTTTTATTTTCTGGCGCTATTTTCATAAGCTACTTGTCCAACCTCTGCTACATTTTGTCTCTGTCCCTGCGCGTCATTTTGTTCTCCCTGCTGTTTTGCGCTTCCTTCATAGCATCATCTACAAACATATTCAAGATGAGATCATCTCATCTGGGAACCACAGAGGTGTAGTTTTGTTGATTGTATCTGTAAATTATATGGTAGGGTAGTGAATGAGAGGGTGGTGGCATACTCAGAGCATCAGGGATGGCAGAGGATTTGTGGATTAGGTGTCTGCTGTGAACAAATTTGTGACGGGCAGGTAGTGCTGGCCTCACCCTGTCCTCTGCCACTAACGGGCAGGTAGAGCTGGCTTCACCCTGTCCTCTGCCACTAACGGTCAGGTAGTGCTGGCCTCACCCTGTCCTCTGCCACTAACGGTCAGGTAGTGCTGGCCTCACCCTGTCCTTTGCCACTAACGGGCAGGTAGTGCTGGTCTCACCCTGTCCTTTGCCACTAACGGGCAGGTAGAGCTGGCTTCACCCTGTCCTCTGCCACTAACGGTCAGGTAGTGCTGGTCTCACCCTGTCCTCTGCCACTAACGGGCAGGTAGTGCTGGCTTCACCCTGTCCTCTGCCACTAACGGGCAGGTAGAGCTGGCTTCACCCTGTCCTCTGCCACTAACGGTCAGGTAGTGCTGGTCTCACCCTGTCCTCTGCCACTAACGGGCAGGTAGAGCTGGCTTCACCCTGTCCTCTGCCACTAACGGTCAGGTAGTGCTAGTCTCACCCTGTCCTCTGCCACTAACGGGCAGGTAGAGCTGGCTTCACCCTGTCCGCTGCCACTAACGGTCAGGTAGTGCTGGCCTCACCCTGTCCTCTGCCACTAACGGGCAGGTAAAGCTGGCTTCACCCTGTCCTCTGCCACTAACGGTCAGGTAGTGCTGGTCTCACCCTGTCCTCTGCCACTAACGGGCAGGTAGTGCTGGCCTCACCCTGTCCTCTGCCACTAACGGTCAGGTAGTGCTGGTCTCACCCTGTCCTGTGCCACTAACGGTCAGGTAGTGCTGGTCTCACCCTGTCCTCTGCCACTAACGGTCAGGTAGTGCTGGCCTCACCCTGTCCTGTGCCACTAACGGGCAGATAGTGCTGGCCTCACCCTGTCCTCTGCCACTAACGGTCAGTTAGTGCTGGCTTCACCCTGTCCTCTGCCACTAACGGGCAGGTAGTGCTGGCTTCACGATGTCCTCTGCCACTAACGGGCAGGTAGAGCTGGCCTCACCCTGTCCTGTGCCACTAACGGTCAGGTAGTGCTGGCCTCACCCTGTCCTCTGCCACTAACGGGCAGGTAGTGCTGGCCTCACCCTGTCCTCTGTCACTAACGGTCAGGTAGTGCTGGCCTCACCCTGTCCTCTGTCACTAACGGGCAGGTAGTGCTGGCTTCACGATGTCCTCTGCCACTAACGGGCAGGTAGAGCTGGCCTCACCCTGTCCTGTGCCACTAACGGTCAGGTAGTGCTGGCCTCACCCTGTCCTCTGCCACTAACGGGCAGGTAGTGCTGGCCTCACCCTGTCCTCTGTCACTAACGGGCAGGTAGTGCTGGCCTCACCCTGTCCTCTGTCACTAACGGGCAGGTAGTGCTGGCCTCACCCTGTCCTCTGCCACTAACGGGCAGGTAGTGCTGGCCTCACCCTGTCCTGTGCCACTAACGGGCAGGTAGTGCTGGCCTCACCCTGTCCTCTGCCACTAACGGGCAGGTAGTGCTGGCCTCACCCTGTCCTGTGCCACTAACGGTCAGGTAGTGCTGGCCTCACCCTGTCCTGTGCCACGAACGGTCAGGTAGTGCTGGCCTCACCCTGTCCTCTGCCACTAACGGGCAGGTAGTGCTGGCCTCACCCTGTCCTCTGTCACTAACGGTCAGGTGAGGGGCTGCCAGACCAAAGGTTCAGTACGGGGAATTTGTCGAAAGACTCCTACGTCGCGAGACCTGTGTGTGTGTGTGTGTGTGTGTGTGTGTGTTTGTGGAAGGGGGGGAGGGCAGCACAGATACTTGTGCCATAGACGCTCTCGTTTTCCTAAACTATACTCACAACATACTCACACGGGGGTCAACAACAGACTAACACAAGAGCGAGGCCCTCACGAAACATAAAAGGTTTTCCGGACTATTAAGACATTCCACAGTAATTTCTCGCACTGTTTACAACATGGGAGCGTTTATAGTGGTGCAGCGACAGTAAGGTATTCTTGACCTGGGCGATGGCAATTGCCTGCCGGAACAACGTGTAGTGTCATTAGTATGCCCACAGCCAGGCTAAGGTCAGGTCGTAGGCGTACCATGTAACATTTCTTTGCTAATACCGTTGTATTGGTTCACTCGCCTGTGTCCCGTCCTTCCTTGAGCTAGCTAACTCATGCACGCTGGGTCACGCCCTGGCTCTTCCTCTACAACTGACTGACTCCTGCTCATGTTCCTCCCATCATTCATTGTTCACTGAAGGCAAGTCAATCGAGCGGTCCCTCGCCCAGACACACAAGTGAGCAAATCACTCACTTGACATTTCCTGCATGACACTCTGGTTGGGCGCTTCACTAGCGTCAGCGGCAGTCTACTCCACGACTCCGGCTGGGCATTTATCCATTTTAGGAGAGCTTTACTGGGCCCCATTTTCTATCTTCCTCGTTGGCAGGACTCACGTGAGATCTCAACCGCCTGTTTCGAGAAGTGACTTGAAATACGGGCCTTTCGGCCCTACGACATCATGCAGCAAAAAGGACAAACACCGCTTTCTAAGGACTACTGCACGGGCCACCTCTCACGCCTACAGAAGCTCCAGGAGACTCGGTAGTCATGTCCTGCACCTACACTGCTGTGCCTGCATCTCACCTTACTTCACTTGACTTTACCTTTCCACCTCAATCCTGCATCTCCAGCAGCATCTTGCATCTCTCTACCAGGCGGAGGACTGTGTTGTCATCATTCGTGTTTCGGTCTGTTCTCTCATGTATAGCCGTGCCAAAGAACGTAGACACTCGATAAAAGCTGCATATGAATACTTGAGGAGTTGCGTCCACTGTACCCACGTACCGCAGTGAGCGCATTGTTCATGATGGAGTTAATGACGCATGCAGGTGGTGAAGGGTTAGCCATCTTCCCGTTGGCTGACTAGTACCTCCTGTCGCCCATCTTGTGGTTCGCCACCCTGGCACGTAAACACCCACGCATTCCGGTTGGGGGGGGGGGGGGGGGGGGGGCATACGCACAATGAGGAATAGTTGGAAATCTGTCGCACGTGAGAGAATATATCCTGAACAACCACGGGAATCCTGGCGCCACACAGTCATGTCGTGAAGTATCGTTAAGAGCGCGCGTGGGCGGGTCGCCCTGACCCTCAGGCACTTGCCTGCCTCACTTATGAACCAGTTGACAATGTGTTCACGTAAGAGTTGAGCAACGATACCGTACACCATTGGAAGCATGAGGAGCCTGTCCAGGTCCGGCCGCACATAATCATTTTACCCTACAAGCTGGCGGCCACGGTGGCCGGCTTCCGCCATCACCAGGTCACGTGACCTCTGCTGGGTGGAGACCGCAACGGGCCCAGACTGGGAATATCCTTAGTGAACTCTTATCATTATACATCTCGAAATCACACAGACACACAAGACAATTCATGACCCAGTTATCTCATACATACACGAACAGGAAAAAAGTGCTGTAGAATATAACAGGAGAGTTGTGACGTGCGCACGTATGTGTAGGAAGTAAAGTGCTGGCGGGCGGATGACGTCAGACCTGCCAGCTGACCTCACCACAGCCGCTGAGCTGTTGAGATAGTGGTGCTGTGGTGAGCATGGCTGCTGTGGTGAGCATGGCTGCTGTGGTGATAGCTAGGGAAGATCTGGGTGGCTCATATATCTTATCAGGAGACAACTTTAACCTGATCACTATTGTTTAGTGAGAGTTTCCAGAATACATCAGGTTGACCGTCATTGTTTGTGACCGTCATTGTTTGTGACCGTCATTGTTTGTGACCGTCACTGTTTGTGACCGTCATTGTTTGTGACCGTCACTGTTTGTGACCGTCATTGTTTGTGACCTCGTACCATCACCAGCATCACAGGACCCCTGCCAAATCTGCCAGGTATCACTCGATCTACCTTACTTTACCTCTTCCTCACCACAGTCCTGCACCTTCAGTAGCTCACTGCCCGCTGTTACCTCACCTGGTATAACCTATACAGTAAAGTATTGTTCTTGTTGTTGTTGTTGTTGTTGTTGTTGTTGAAGGTGTTTGCGTGCCCCTCTCTCAGAGATAAACCAAACCTCACTAGAACACCGGCTAAAGTTTATATTCACGATGTTTTTCCCTTGAAGCATATTCGTCCTCTTGTTTTGTTTATTTTTCTGTTCATTACGTCTTTCGCTTTTTCGAAATTGGATAATGTTCACGCTTGTTTGTTGACAAAGATTTATGTAGCGTCGTGGTATCTGCTGTACACATGTAGAGGACTGGATCACCTGTAGACACGGAGGGTAGAGGTACCTGATGTAGACACATTGGGTAGAGGTACTTGTTGTACACACGTAGAGTTGAGGTACCTGCTGCTGACACCTGTAGCTGCAACATTTCATTATTTTAAGGAAATTTCATCTTTCTTGTGTCATGTGTGATATTGATATGGCCGGGAGGAGGAGGAGGGGGGGGGGGGGTATTCTTGTGTCAAGGGTTGTCTGGGGAGGTTCTGTACCGCTGGCCTGTGTCAAGGGTTCTCTGGGGAGGCTGTTAAGGGATGGCCTTCCTCACAGGCCATCCAGGACAAGTGGTTATACGACTCTGGGTTACATCGTCCCACGGGTCTGGCCCGGGGTGAGCCGCCTGCAGCCTGGGTGGGGACAGTTCACCACATTATCAACCACTAGCTAAAGCTTAGAGGTACGTGGCCGCTGCAGGCTCTGATTACCTCCGAAATTGGCCTCGTCATCCCGGGATTTACTTCTCCATAAATCGATTGTCTCGCCCTCGGCGCCGTCTGTGCCTCCTTCAAGAGTTATCATCTGCTGTGTTTTTCCTTCTTTTATTTTGCCTGACTCTGTACAACGATGGCGACTGGCAACCTCTTTCACTTGCAGAAGCTGAGAAAGACGTTTATTTATCATTTCGTATCTTTTTTTCTCGCGCGAGGCTGGGTAACGTGAGACGTGTGAGGGAAGGAAGAAGGTTGGTAGAGGAATAACACCTGAACCAATCTTATTCACAGCCCTTGGCGACACGGTACGTGCCTGGCGAAGCGCTCAGTGGAGGATGACACCGTCGCACCGTGTCCCGCACGCCCTCTACTATACCTATAGTGTATGAACAATGGCGGGAAGTCGGTCACAACCTGCTCGTCCGTCGGCGAGATATACTTCAGTGGAGACCTGTTGGCCAATCAGGACGCTGGTGTAGGCTTGGCTAAACTCTGGTATATCTGAAGACTTAAATGTACACCTGGAGGCACCTCCCGCTGCTGGAGGTGGAGGCGCCTACTGCAGGCGGAGGCGCCTGTTGCAGGTGGAGGCGCCTGTTGCAGGTGGAGGCTGGCTATCGATGGCAGGAAGAAAGGAGGGCCGACTGGCTGGCTGGTGTAGTAGGTGGCTGAGGAAACCACGCCAGCTGCCTAGTGAAGCAGACACCGTCTGCGCCTGCGTCAGGCCACTGCTGCCGAGTCACGAGTAGTGGAACTCAGGCCTATCTTGCGGGAACCAAAGGCCGACTCACAGGAGCCGAGAGCGGGTCTGGTATCCCACTGAGACCATAATGGAAGTCAGTTTAGATTTCCTTTTAGACCGGAGTCACTCATCTCCCCCGGCTTTATGGTGTTAGCACGTCACAATACCATGGTGGAGGAAGGTAGTTTGTTCAGCGGTCACATGTGGGTCTTGCTACCGTGGCAACGCTCCCCTGCTCTGTGTCTGGGGCTACAGCTGACGCCTTACTCACCCTCGAAGTCTGGTGGAGGAATAAACATTACATTATCTTCCATGTATGTCTGGCTGACCTTCCAGGGGTGGGTGTCAGCCACCCCGGGGGAGGTAACTTGTCTGGCTAATCATCCAGGGGTGGGTGTCAGCCACCCCGGGGGAGGTAACTTGTCTGGCTAATCATCCAGGGGTGGGTGTCAGCCACCCCGGGGGAGTTAACTTGTCTGGCTAATCATCCAGGGGTGGGTGTCAGCCACCCCGGGGGAGGTAACTTGTCTGGCTAATCATCCAGGGGTGGGTGTCAGCCACCCTGGGGAGGTAACTTGTCTGGCTAATCATCTAGGGGTGGGTGTCAGCCACCCCGGGGGAGGTAACTTGTCTGGCTAATCATCCAGGGGTGGGTGTCAGCCACCCCGGGGAGGTAACTTGTCTGGCTAATCATCCAGGGGTGGATGTCAGCCACCCCGGGGAGGTAACTTGTCTGGCTAATCATCCAGGGATGGGTGTCAGCCACCCCGGGGGAGGTAACTTGTCTGGCTAATCATCCAAGGGTGGGTGTCAGCCACCCTGGGGGAGGTAACTTGTCTGACCTTTAGGGGTCAGAATTGCTGGACGTGAAGCTGACATTCAGGAGTCATTTCTGATAATCTTTGATAAGTTCTAGATCATTACCATAATGTAGATAATGATGGACCTGTGGGTCCGCCACTATGACTAGTGCTGGTCCCGCTAACACTACGACCTCGACTGTGAAGAACGTCTATAATCAACACTATCGTCAGTCATTTTAAGCTTCACTTTCTAGATGAAAGTGAGGATCATGAGGACAGTCAATCATGTTCTCAGAAGGAAGTGGTACGTTCAAGTCTCTTAAGTTAGTCAGTAGTAACTCTTCCTCCTTCCCCCCGTGAGCACGTCAGTCTAACCCTTCCGTGTGATGGTCTCGATACTGACATTATCCTTAACTTCCACATTATGGTTCAGGTCATCACTCCTGCAGCTTGGTACCAAAGTTAAGTTTCCCAGTGTCGCTCCACGTCGTCCACGTCGTCCATAGTTACTGACATGATGGCACGTTCCGACGTGCGACTTATCCCTAACGACATGGCTGGACTTACCTGGTTTGCGCGACGAAAAAAGTGAAGTCAGTCGAGCCAGCGGGTATTAGTGATGGGTGATCTGAATGAGGCGAATAATGCGCCAATTTAGCGTATGATTAAGGGGCGTGGGGTAGTAATATGTAAAGAAAGTAAAAATGACGAACAGCCCGTGGAGCTGTGCGCTAAAAAAAGACTATTGAATAAGAATACCTGCAATAAAAAGAAAGGCGTACACAAATATACGCATGTGAGGAGGAGAGATGATAAGTGTACATAATTGGATTATTTACTAACTGATAACTGTGCTAAAGAAAGACTTTGGTGTGAATTTGTTAAGAGGGTCAGCTGGTGGGATCATTACCTGGTGGAAGCGAGGCTGGAGGTTTGTAGGGGTTTCTGGAAAAGAGGAAACGTTATGGGTGAGAAGAGTGGTGAGAGTAAGTGAGCTTGGAAAGGAAACTTGTGTGAAGAAATACCAAGAGAGACTAAGTGCAGAATGGCAAAAGGTGCAAGCAAATGAAGGGAGGGGAGTGGGTGAGGAATGGGAGGTATTTAGGTAAATAGTGATGGTATCTGCAAGATATGAATGTGGCATGTGTAAAATGGGAGGTGAGAAAGGGTAGTGAGTGATGGGATGACGACATTAAGTAGCCCATAAAAAAGAAAACAGAGGTATATGGGCGGTGCTTACAGTAATGAGTGGAAAGCGGCAGGAAGTCTAAAGGAAGGTGTAAAGGTTGAAAAGAGGACAAATGTGAGGTGGGATGAGCGGGTACTGGTAGTGGGAGGTGGAGTGAGCGGGTACTTGTAGTGTGAGATGGGGTGAGCGGGTACTTGTAGTGTGAGATGGGGTGAGCGGGTACCGGTAGTGTGAGGTGGGGTGAGCGGGTACTGGTTGTGGGAGGTGGGGTGAGCGGGTACTGGTAGTGTGAGATGGGGTGAGCGGGTACTGGAAGTGTGAGATGGGGTGAGCGGGTACTGGTAGTGTGAGGTGGGGTGAGCGGGTACTGGTAGTGTAAGATGGGATGAGCGGGTACTGGTAGTGTGAGGTTGGGTGAGCGGGTACTGGTAGTGTGAGGTGGGGTGAGCGGGTACTGGTAGTGTGAGGTAGGGTGAGCGGGTGCTGGTAGTGTGAGGTGGGGTGAGCGGGCACTGGTAGTGTGAGGTGGGGTGAGCGGGTACTGGTAGTGTGAGGTGGGGTGAGCGGGTACTGGTAGTGTGAGATGGGGTGAGCGGGTACTGGTAATGTGAGGTGGGGTGAGCGGGTACTGGTAGTGTGAGGTAGGGTGAGCGGGTACTGGTAGTGTGAGGTGGGGTGAGCGGGTACTGGTAGTGTGAGGTGAGGTGAGCGGGTACTGGTAGTGTGAGGTGAGGTGAGCGGGTACTGGTAGTGTGAGGTGGGGTGAGCGGGCACTGGTAGTGTGAGGTGGGGTGAGCGGGTACTGGTAGTGTGCGGTGGGGTGAGCGGGTACTGGTAAACTTCAAGGAGAATAAGATGTCTTGGAAGGAGACTAATAGTGCATGAAAAACTATAACAAATGGGAACATCGGTGAAGGGGGAAAAGGGAAGTGATAACAGGTAGTGATGATGTGAGGAGGAGATGGAATGAGTATTTTGAAAGGCTGTTGAATGTGTTTGAGGATAGGGTGGCAGATGTAGGATAATTGGCTTGGGCAGATATGGAGAGCCATGTGAAGTAAGCCGTGGGAAGTTATTTTGTGAAGAGAAGAGGTGGTGAAAACCTTTCGTAATATGAAATTTGGCAAGGCAGCTAGAATGGATGGTATTGCAGTTGAATTTATTAAGAAAGGGGGTGACTGTGTTGTTGACTGGTTGGTAAGGATTTTCATTGTATGTATGGATCATGGTGAAGTGCCTGAGGATTAGAGGAATGCATTTATAGTGCCATTGCATAAAGTTAAGGGGGATGAATGTGAATGTTCAAACTAGGGAGGCATAAGTTTGTTGAGTATACCAGGAAAATTGTATGGGAGGGTATTGATTGAGAGGGTGGAGGCATGTACAGAGCATCAGATTAGGGAGGAGCAGTGTGGTTCCAGAGGTGATAGAGTATGTGAGAATCAGGTGTTTGCTTTTGAGAATATGTGTGAGAGATACATAAACAGATGGATTAGCATGTAGCATTTATGTATCTGAGAAAACCTTTGATAGGTGTGATGGCGATGCCCTTGTGGAAGGTTTTGAGAACATATGGTGTGGGAGGAAAGCTGTAGAAGCAGTGAGAAGCTTTTATCAAGGGTAAGGTGTGTATGGGACTTGGAAGAGAGGAGAGCGAATGGTTCCAGAAGGTAGGTCTGTGGCAGGGGTGTGTGATGTCTCCTTGGTTGTTTAATTTGTTTATGGATGACGTGGTGACGGAGGTAGATGCGAGAGCGTTGGAGAGAGGGGCGAGTATGCAGGCTGTTGGGGATGAGAGGGCCTGGGAAGTGAGTCGGTTGTGGTTCGCCGATGATAAAGCACTGGTGGCATTCGAGTGAGGAAATGCAGAAGTTGGTGACTGAGTTTGGAAAAGTGTGTGAAACGAAGAAGTTGAGAGTAAATGTGAATAAGAGCAAGGTTATTAGGTTTAGCAAGATAGAAGGACAGGTTGGATAGGTGTTAGTCTGAATGCGGGGAAATTGGAGGAGGTAAAGTGTTTTAGATACATTGGAGTGGACTTATCAGCAAATGGAACTATGGAAGCGGAAGTGTCATAGGGCGGGGGAGGGGGCGAAGGTTCTAGGAGCACTGAAGAATGTGTGGAATAAGAGGTCGTTATGTGGGAGGATGAAAATAGGTATGTGAAAGTATGATAGTTCCAACAATGTTATATTGATGCGAGTTATTGACTGTAGACGAAGATACGCAGAGGAGGGTGGATGTGTTCGAAATGAAATGTTGGAGGGCAATATGTGGTTTGAGATGGTTTGATCAAGTGTGTAATGAAAAGGTAAGAGAGATTTGCGGTAATAATTATGGTGTGGTTGAGAGAGCAGAAGAGGGTGTGTTGAAATTGTTTGGACATATGGAAAGAATGAATGAGAAAGATTGGCAAAGAGGATATATGTGTCAGAGGTGGAGGGAAAGAGGAGAAGCGGGAGACCAAATTGGAGGTGGAAGGATGGAATGAAAAAGATTTCGAGCGATCGGGGCCTGAACATGCAGGAGGATGAGAGATGTGTACGGGAAAGAGGGCATTGGAACGATGTAGTATACAGGGGTCGACGTATTGTCAATGTTCTAAGCCGAGGCATGTGAAGCGTCCGGGGTAAGCCATGGAAAGGCCTGTGGGGTCTACTTGTGGATATGGAGCTGTGGTTTCGGTGCATTACACATGACAGCTAGAGACTGAGTGTGAGTGAATGCGGTCTTTCTTCATGTGATCGTCTGGATGTAAGAGAAGAATCATGTGACTGTAAAAGTGATGACACACGAAGACATCAACATTCCACCGGCTGTACTTCCCAGTAACCACTTTACCAGACAAAATAACTAAATAACATATTCCTATCTGTAAACGACTTCATCGTCTTCATGTAACCTTCAATTTTCGTCTACTAGAAATTCAGTTTGCCATTTACTATAATAGCTGCAGATAGAGAAAATATGAGAATAGTCTTCACGTGTATCCAATCTGAAGTGATGTGTGTGTGAGTATATTCGAGTCAGGAAGTTCTATTAGGACCACTACCGCAAGGTCTCACACCCCCCACACCTGACTACCTGATGGGTCCACACTCACAACTTGGCCGGCCACTCAGGATGGGAACACCTGACTACCTGATGGGCTTATATTCATAACTTGGCCTGTCACTCACATTAGGAATATGTGATGTAAATATGCAATTACCTCTTTGTACTGTAATGTACAACGGGAAGGGAGTTCAACACTCGCAGGGCCCTATCTTCTGATCTTTCTCTACTTTTAATCTTTTATCTGCTGGTCAGAACAGAAGATTAACTCATCATCAGTAACACTGAGGACGCCAGGGAAGATGCTCAGCTTATCAAGCAACATACACCAAGCTTGACCCACATGTTATCACAACATGATGGTTTATCTGGTAAACAACATTTTTGTCCCAAGTATTCCTGTATATCTTCTTCAACAAACTCCTTACTTACATTCATGTCGTGCCCAAACTCTAACATCAGTTGTGTTTAGAGGACTGCGCGCGACTTCACTATGCTGTAGGGTCTCTTAACCTCAGGCCCCACCTGTCGTGAGGCGCCCTTACATTGCCCACAAATGCTGCTTTCGTGGGTCCCAGCCCTAGGAAAGCCATTGTCTTAGCCCCTGGAAGGCCATTGTTTCAGCCCCTGGAAAGCCACGTTGCAGCTCCTGAAGAGCCACCGTCTCAGCCCCTGGATAGCCACTGTCTCAGCCCCTGGAAAGCCATTGTTCCAACCTCTGGAAAGCCACTGTCTCTGTCTTTACAGAGCCGCCATCCCCAGCCCTTGAAGAAGCACTGTCCTATTCTTTTGAGAACCACTGTCCCAGCCCCTGAAGAGCCACTGTCCCAGCCCCTGGAAAGCCACTGTCCCAGCCCCTGAAGAACCACAGCATCATCCCCTGAAGAGCCACAATGCCAGTCCTTTGAGAACAACAGTGTCATCTCCTGGAGAGCCACAGTGCCAGCCCCTGAAAAGTCACACTGTGATCCCTTGGAGAGCCACTTTTCCAGCCACCGGAAAGCCACTGGCCCAGTACATGAAGAATCACTGTGTCAGCTTCTGGAGAGTCAGTTTCTTTTTTTTTTGGAGGGGGGGGGGGCACAGTGTCATCCCCTGGAGAGCCACTGGTCTATAACCCCTGAAGATCCATAGTGTCAGCTCCTGGTGATTCACTGTCCCAGCCCCTGGAGAGCCACAATGCCAGTCCCTGGAGAGCTACATTAAGACCCCTGAGAAGCTATATAGCAGCCGCCTCCGTAAAGCCACAGTGCCAGTCCCCGGAGAGTCATAGTTGCAGCTCCTTAAGGGTCACTGTGCTATCCCCCGGAGAGCTACAGTGCCAGCCCCTGGAGAGCTACAGTGGCAGCCTCTGTGAATGTGTCCTGAAGGTGTGTGAGTCGGAGGATTGGGTCGGCATGTTAGTAGCAGGATGTGGTAGGGGAAGGGAGGGGCGAAGGAACTATATATGATAACTATAGACAAACACTCTCACTGTGGGGACGGCAGAGAAAATGGTCCGTAGCATAAGAGCGACTTCACTCTTTGTTTCTTCAGTATTTCGTCTTCATGAGACTCAAAGACTCGACCTGTATTCAATCTTTGCCATTCACTTTTATCTTTCATTCTCCTAGAGACTTCCTGTCATTGTCATTTCTGGTTTAGAAGCATTCATTTTGATTTTCCGATCATCAGATTCCTCACTCCACGTAGACGCTGCCTCCAAAGGGTGTGAAGTGTTCCTCACAACACAGACATCACACACATGTACGTACGTGACAGAGACGAGAGGACACAATATTTCAAGCGGTCGACTCCGCTGGCCGGATGTTGCGAGGATGAAGCCTAATACCTTCAGCTACCTCCATCCCTCCTGCCTTGTGTACATATATACTAATGATCAGTACATATACTCTGGTTAATTGTTGAAGGATCATCTCTGTTATGCTCTGTGTCAGGGAATAGCAGAACAGTGACAAGATACCTCTAGGATTTCCATATCTATGTCGATCCCGGTATTTTAGGTACAAGACAGACCACTGCACGTTACCAACATCTCTCTGGTACTTATAACATATACCACAGCTACTTCAGTACTGTGGAACCTCAAGGTGTATGTCTTGCTGGTCTGGTAACACAGGTCCCTCCCGTTTTTCAGTTTATTAATGTAACGTCGTCTAGTAAAATGATGAGGCTTTATGCCTACCCCAGTGTTCCCTCAGGGTGAAGGCCACACTAACACACCTGTACCTACTCCGTGTTCCCTCTGGGTCAGGCTCACACCGTATGAAGCAGGAACCTCTTTTCAACGATTGTATGAGTTGGTCTTTCCCGTGGCTACAGACCTTATGTACTTAATCCAGGACGAGAGGATAATAAATTCTTTCCCGTGTCCTTATGGATGCCTAACTGCGAAAAAAGACCTTATTTTAGGTAAGATATGTACGTGGTGGCGCATGTGGGAGGTAGGTAACACAAGGCCTAGTGGTGCATGACGCGGTGTAATGTTTTAAGAATAAGGAAGTGTTCTGCTCCGAGTCATGGCTGAACACCTGCTCTACCCTACCGTTCTTCACTAAGCTGCCGATTTCAGCCTTACCTACAGCCTCTGTTGGGCGTCACATCGCAGGTCGGAATAGTTTGCTTGATCCAGGAACTTGCAAGACTGTCGCTATGTTCATCCCACCGGCTATGAACAATGCTGACTCCCTGCCAACGGAGATCAAACCTAGGTTCTCGCAGGAGGTTAGGCTTCCCCTCGCCACTGTGCCGTAGCTTATATTCATTACATATTGTATTATTGTTCATCATCCCACTGGACCGCAGCTGAGCCATTAACACCCTCCCCCCACAACCACCTCCACCAGCAGCTACATTACGGCGCTCTGCCTCCAGCAGCAGCTACAGTACAGTGTCTCCACCTCCAGCAGCAGCTACAGTACAGTGTCTCCACCTCCAGCAGCAGCCACAGTACAGTGTCTCCACCTCCAGCAGCAGCTACAGTACAGTGTCTCCACCTCCAGCAGCAGCTACAGTACAGTGTCTCCACCTCCAGCAGCAGCTACAGTACAGTGTCTCCACCTCCAGCAGCAGCTACGGTACAGTGTCTCCACCTCCAGCAGCAGCTACAGTACAGTGTCTCCACCTCCAGCAGCAGCTACAGTACAGTGTCTCCACCTCCAGCAGCAGCTACAGTACAGTGTCTCCACCTCCAGCAGCAGCTACAGTACAGTGTCTCTGTCTCCACCAGCAGCTACAGTGCAGTGTCTCCACCTCCACCAGGAGCTGCAGTACAGTATCTCTGCCTCCACCAGCAGCTACAGTACAGTGTCTCCACCTTCCGCAGCATCTGCAGTACAGTGTCTCCACCTCCAGCAGCAGCTTCAGTACAGTGTCTCTGCCTCCACCAGCAACTACAGTACAGTGTCTCTGCCTCCACCAGCAGCTTCAGTACAGTGTCTCTGCCTCCACCAGCATCTGCAGTACAGTGTCTCCACCTCCAGCAGCAGCTACAGTACAGTGTCTCTGCCTCCACCAGCAACTACAGTACAGTGTCTCCACCTCCAGCAGCAGCTACAGTACAGTGTCTCCACCTCCAGCAGCATCTGCAGTACAGTGTCTCCACCTCCAGCAGCAGCTACAGTACAGTGTCTCCACCTCCAGCAGCAGCTACAGTACAGTGTCTCCACCTCCAGCAGCAGCTACAGTACAGTGTCTCCACCTCCAGCAGCAGCTACAGTACAGTGTCTCTGTCTCCAGCAGCAGCTACAGTACAGTGTCTCCACCTCCAGCAGCAGCTACAGTACAGTGTCTCCACCTCCAGCAGCAGCTACAGTACAGTGTCTCCACTTCCAGCAGCAGCTACAGTACAGTGTCTCTGCCTCCACCAGCAGCTACAGTACAGTGTCTCCACCTCCAGCAGCAGCCACAGTACAGTGTCTCCACCTCCAGCAGCAGCTACAGTACAGTGTCTCCACCTCCAGCAGCAGCTACAGTACAGTGTCTCCACCTCCAGCAGCAGCTACAGTACAGTGTCTCTGCCTCCAGCAGCAACTACGTTACAGTGTCTCCACCTCCAGCAGCAGCTACAGTACAGTGTCTCCACCTCCAGCAGCAGCTACAGTACAGTGTCTCCACCTCCAGCAGCAGCTACAGTACAGTGTCTCCGCCTCCAGCAGCAACTACAGTACAGTGTCTCCACCTCCAGCAGCAGCTACAGTACAGTGTCTCCACCTCCAGCAGCAGCTACAGTACAGTGTCTCCACCTCCAGCAGCAGCTACAGTACAGTGTCTCCACCTCCAGCAGCAGCTACAGTACAGTGCCTCTGAATAACTTGTTTACCTGCTGGAGGGAATGTGTCACTGTGAACCTCACCTGTCAACAAACGCAAATGATGATGGTTACGGCGTAACGCACCCCGTCACCCGTAATGATATGATAGTAGCGTTACGAGCGAGTGCGTTGCAGGAGTAATGTGTTGGAGTAACGCACCCAGTGTGACGACGTTGTACCAACATCATCAGAGCGCTGGCGGGAGACGGGAGCTGTCGTGACGGGTTCCAGAGGTGCGCTGACACTGCCAACACAACACCCAGGATGGAAGCGTCAGCCAACACACCGCTGACACTGCCAACACCAGACCAACACAGTACCTGGGCTGGGGGCGCCAGAGAAGGTCTCAATCCAAAATATCAAGAGCTTAGTGTGGTGAGGTTGTGGATGCCTGCAGCTGCTCTCACACGTTGATCATCACCTGGTCTGGTTCATGACGACCACGGTACGACCACTGAAAACGACGGTACAACCACTGAACACGACGGTACGACCACTGAACACGACGGTACGACCACTGAACACGACGGTACGACCACTGAACACGACGGTACGACCTCTGAACACGACGGTACGACCACTGAACACAACGGTACGACCACTGAACATGACGGTACGACCACTGAAAACGACGGTACAACCACTGAACACGACGGTACGACCTCTGAACACGACGGTACGACCACTGAACACAACGGTACGACCACTGAACACGACGGTAAGACCACTGAGCATGACGGTACGACCACTGAACACGACGGTACGACCTCTGAACACGACGGTAAGACCACTGAGCATGACGGTACAACCACTGAACACGACGGTACGACCACTGAACACGACGGTAAGACCACTGAACACGACGGTAAGACCACTGAGCATGACGGTACAACCACTGAACACGACGGTACGACCACTGAACACGACGGTAAGACCACTGAGCATGACGGTACGACCACTGAACACGACGGTACGACCACTGAACACAAGGACAAAGGCCAGGCCATCATATTCAAGGGTTGTACTCTCATACTTCAGGGTCGTTCGTGGCCGAGGGTCGAACCGTTGTACTCAAGAAGCTGAGACATCCAAGTATAAGACATTTGTATACTTACCTTTGAGGTAAACCAGAGTAAGTTTACTCCTGTTATCATGAGTTCACACGTTCACCCCGCTTACCTCCCTCATGTGTGAGTTCCCTCACTGGCCTTCGAGGACCATAGCTCCTCACACTTCGACTGGCCAGGTCTCTCGTGAGGGGGGCGGGCCGACCCACCGTTATCGGGGCGGCCGGGGTCTTCGTGACGGCTGACGTCACAGTCAAGGGGGAGGGGGATGGAGGGGCCGGCGTTTAGCCGTGTGAGCGAGCGCCAGGGGCTTGGCCCACTCCGTTAGGTTCCTTATGTCCGGAAATAGCCACGTGGAGCCATTTATCGACGTAGGTGACGCAGGTTGTGTAGGTGACGGAGTATGTGTAGGTGACGCAGGTTTTTGACGTAGGTGACGCAGGTTGCGTATGTGACGCAGGCTGTAGACGTAGGTGACGCAGGTTGTTGTGTAGGTGACGCAGGTTGTTGTGTAGGTGACGCAGGTTGTTGTGTAGGTGACGCAGGTTGTTGACGTAGGTGACGCAAGTTGTTGACGTAGGTGACTCTGGTTGTAGACGTATGTGACGCTTGTTGTAGACGTAGGTGACGCAGGTGAAGCAACTTACAGAGGTTCATGGATCCATCAAGATTGAGAGACCAAAAGAACTACAGGAAAGGGAGGGTTCATCTGAACTACCGGCCAGGGAGGGTTCATCTGAACTACCGGCCAGGGAGGGTTCATCTGAACTACAGGCCAGGGAGGGTTCATTTGAACTACAGGCCAGGGAGGGTTCATCTGAACTACCGGCCAGGGAGGGTTCATCTGAACTACAGGCCAGGGAGGGTTCATTTGAACTACAGGCCAGGGAGGGTTCATTTGAACTACCGGCCAGGGAGGGTTCATCTGAACTACAGGCCAGGGAGGGTTCATTTGAACTACAGGCCAGGGAGGGTTCATCTGAACTACAGGCCAGGGAGGGTTCATTTGAACTACCGGCCAGGGAGGGTTCATCTGAACTACAGGCCAGGGAGGGTTCATCTGAACTACAGGCCAGGGAGGGTTCATCTGAACTACAGGCCAGGGAGGGTTCATTTGAACTACCGGCCAGGGAGGGTTCATCTGAACTACAGGCCAGGGAGGGTTCATTTGAACTACAGGCCAGGGAGGGTTCATCTGAACTACAGGAGAGGGAGGGTTCATCTGAGCTACTGGAATCTTGCTCTTGAGAACGCTTTAGGGTTCGAATCCCCCGGACCCAGGTACTATACAGTGCTTCCTGACGTCGAGGGGATGGGACCTGCATATTGACGCGGGGAAGTGGCGTTCATCATCGCTAAATTCAATTTCACTAGTAACCACCGCCAGCAGCAGCAGCAGCAGCAAGTGTTGCTGACCACGGACTTACGGCTGAGGGAAGCAGTCTGGACGTAAAGATCCGGGCTTTAAAACAACGAGGCTCCGAATCCAGTGGTTTGTGAACCGTGTTCGGGATGGATGTGTTGCAGTTCGGATCCATAGCTTCATGAACCTGGGTGATTAGATACGTGCTACGTCGGCTGGATACCGATATACATCCACGTGTTGCATGTATGGGGTGAGTGTTTGTGGGTGGGGTGAGTGTTAGTGGGCGGGGTGAGTGTTAGTGGGCGGGGTGGTGTTAGTGGGCGGGGTGGATGTTAGTGGGCGGGGTGGGTGTTAGTGGGCGGGGTGGATGTTAGTGGGCGGGGTGAGTGTTAGTGGGCGGGGTGAGTGTTAGTGGGCGGGGTGGTGTTAGTGGGCGAGGTGGATGTTAGTGGGCGGGGTGGGTGTTAGTGGGTGGGGTGAGTGTTAGTGGGCGGGGTGAACGTTAGTGGGCGGGGTGAGTGTTAGTGGGCGGGGTGGTGTTAGTGGGCGGGGTGGATGTTTGTGATGGAAGCCGGATAGGCTGGCTAACGCACGTCGCTTGGAAAGTTGTCACATTTTTGTGTTCCTGGAATCCGAAATGTTTCGTGTTCCATCCATGAGTAAGACAGCTCGCAACACCGCCACAAACAATGTTGTGAGCAACGCCACCCCTGGCTGGGGCTGCCAGACGCCACCACCAGCAAACAGATTTTCTTCAGAATTGTCCAGTGTTTACGTCATGTGTCTCACTTGGCCGTTGATGAGCGTGTGATCATGGTCATCATGGCTGACCAACTCCAGGGTTACTGGTGGCTTGATGGACTCGTGATATGAACTGCTTGACCACACCTCTGGTGCACCACACCTCACCCCCGTCCCCCCTGATCCACACTCCTCAGTTACCCCTGTGGTCACACCCATGCTGCATCCCCAGCCCACCATGACAGTCCTTCATCACTAATTAGTGAGGAACTCTTATCATTAACACCGGCCAACACTGTCTGACCTGCCAACACTGTCTGTCTGAGTGATCGCTGCACGTGTGTTGCACTGTGCTGGGGGGAAGGAAGACTCTCACTAGAGGTTGTAATTACGATGGTTCCGAAGGTCTTGTATCACAACACCTGCCAGTGAGACCAAACTGCCGGCTGTGAACAGTGCCACTGCCGGCCGTGAACGACGCTACTGTAGGGCGTGAATGATGGGGTGGTGTCAGGTCCCCCACATACTAGAGTCTCCAGTGGGGTAGCGTCAGGTCCCCCACATACTGAGGGGACCTGCAGAATTATGAGGTGTTTCACGCCTCTGGAAAACCGCTGAGTGGCCGCTGAGGAGCCTGGGAACTCCCGGGTGACGGATCACCGGCCGAGCGGAAGTGTCCACACATGATGGCCGTGTGGATCGCCTGGTGCATCAATACTGGATCAACTCAGGTGGATCAGTCGGTGTGGATCGCCTGGTGCATCAATACTGGATCAACTCAGGTGGATCAGTCGGTGTGGATCGCTTGGTGCATCAATACTGGATCAACTCAGGTGGATCAGTCGGTGTGGATCGCTTGGTGCATCAATACTGGATCAACTCAGGTGGATCAGTCGGTGTGGATCACTTGGTGCATCAATACTGGATCAACTCAGGTGGATCAGTCGGTGTGGATCGCCTGGTGCATCAATACTGGATCAACTCAGGTGGATCAGTCCTTGAATGAGGATGATACCCACACTAGGAAGATGGATGGTATAGCTAGTGGTTGGATGAGATAGATGGCATCCACACTGGGAAGATGGATGGTAGAACAAGCGGTTGGACGGCAGAAGAATGGCGGGAGGTACCAGAGGTTCAGTGGCGGCGGACGTCCAACCCACTATGACGGGTGCGGTCATCCAGGGCAGGGCCATCCCACTATGACGGGTGTGGAGGTCATCCAGGACCGGGCCGGGTCAGAGCCGAAGGTCAGACGGCATGAAGACTCCAGCAACAGACACGTAGGGTCTTGAGGTCAGGTGGGGATGAGTAATGTCCTGGACGTCCAGTTAAAAGGAATGAGGAAGATGTGAGTGTAATATTTTGGAAGACTATTGTGAGCAGAAAGGAAGAGTTAGGTGGGCAGAGGAATACAGGAGTGATAAAGATGGGAACAGGCCGGTGGAAGGAGGACGTAAGAAGGACAGTCACCGAGAAACACAATAAGAGTATGAAATGAAGGTGACGCTAGGAGGGATCAGCCGTAGGGTTAGAAGGCAAGGAAATAGTAGACAATAAGAAGGAGAGAGGAGTTGTAAGAAGCAGTGAGAGCTGTGCACTTGAGGACCTATGGAAAATTAGTAAGTGTTGAATCCAATGTTTGTACTGGACACATGTGAAAACTTTATGTGGAGTCAGTGAGGTTAGCGAGGCAGCCGCGTCCTCCCGTGCTCTCAACCACTGGAGGACTTACGTATGTGGTGGAGGAAGACTTCCGGCAGCTCCTGGATGTTAGAGATGCTGGTGACTCCCTCCACGTTGCCTGGGGTGCTGCTCACTAGCGAGAAGAGTGGAAGTAACGTTGTTGCGTGTGTTCAAGTGACGCTGAGTTGGAAGGTGAGCAAAAGGCGAAGGAAATGTGATCTATGACGAGCGGACGAAATAATGGAGAAGATGATGAGGAAGTGATGAGGTGTGACAGGGGCGAGTCGAGCTTAGACTGGGCGTACTGCACCAGGAGACTGGGTGGGTCTGGTGGCAGGAGTGACCGCGACAGTGTGGGAAGTATTAAGTCTATGGTGGCTCAGTGTATGAAGAGCGGCAGGCGTGATATACGGTCACACTATAACTCACATCACAGGATAACTCATGGGAATTAAAGAGACCAAAAACAGTGAGGTGCGGGTTGACCAGGGTAGATTTATGGAGGGAGGAAGATGTGTGGCCAGGGGTAATTATCATGAAAATGATCATCGTGAAATTGTTGGGAAAACAAGAGTTTGTTCACACCATCTGGGAACCTGGACAAAAAAAAGGAAAAAAGCACGACAGAACTGACTGACGTAGTATGTGGAATGTCTTGAAAATGATACGGAAATGAAGGAAGTTGTTAGACACCAAGGTGGAGCTGGAGCGGGATTAGGTATGTGCCAAGACTAGTGGCTGAAGAAGATGGTGTTCCTAAGGTTGAAATCAGGATGAGACGTTTATCTCTGCCCGTCATCATTGCAAGCACACTATCCGTGAGGCAAAATGTTCCTTTGCTCAAAGGAAGTGCGATAACCTCTCCTTGTCATCCACTGATAGGTCTCTCTGGTGTACAGCTACGAGCATCGCTAACAACTTCTATCGCTCTGCCTTTCCTTCTCATCTCCGTTCTGACGGTACTATATCTGTTTATCCTTTAATTACCTTAGACGACTTTAACATTCCTTCACCCCTGATGCTCCTCTTATCATTCCTAGGCCTCTCCCTGAAATCTCTTTTGAATTCTCCGAAATGTGTTTCTCTCTCTGGACACAGACAAGTCTTACGGTCCTGATGGCATCCATCTCCGTGTACTGAGTGTGCCTCTGAACGTGACTATGTGTTTGTTCGTTTGTTCCACTGCTGTTTAAAAGCCAGAACATTCCTTCTTGGAAGCCAGCGCTGGTACATCCCATCCCGAAGAAGGGTGACCGTTCTGACCCGTCTGATTATCGTGTTCTGTAATGGTATCTACCACTCCCAGCGTCTCTAAATCCCTCCTAAGCTTCCATATCCTCAGACATCATGAACCTCAGTCCTATCTCTGACCACCAGAGAGAAGACGAGATCCACTGGTGATATTCTTTCCTATCTTACTAATGTCCTTGTATATCAACTGACTGTTCTACATCTTTTATCTCATTCTCTTACCTCCCCTGACGATGTGATCATCACACGAAAGTGCACTTGGGAACTCATCGTGGTACGTTTTCCTGTGCTTTATTGTGTGTGTATATATATATATATATATATATATATATATATATATATATATATATATATATATATATATATATATATATATATATATATATATATATATATATAATTTTTTTTCTCATAACTGTTCACAGTTTCTTGCCGCAATTTCAGGAACAGACGAAGAACGGCCTCACATCCGGTGTATAACACGGAAACCAGAGCCATGTATATACAGGTGTTAATGGTTTCATCTCCTTTTGGATGGAATATAATTAAAAACGCAATTTGAGTTTTGAAGATAAAGAACTAAGTATAGAGACAGACGAAGGGATATTGTTCCTGGTGGAGGATATTGTGTTAACTGTGGAAAAGGTAAAATCATTGTAGAACATTGGTATGTAATGTCGACAAGAGATTTGTAAGATGAAATTGTCTGCCACCAAGATCAGGTGTCTGGGCTCACCATCAAGGCAGCAGCATGACCAGCTAATGATAGAGTTATGGCGAGATGAAGACTCGCAATGTTGAAGTGTCTGGGAAGCTTTGAGAGGATAGATGAATGGATAGATACTGAGATACTGTAGTAGATACTGAAGTACTGGAGGAGATACTGAGGTACTGAAGGAGATACTGAAGTACTGGAGGAGATACTGAAGTACTGGAGGAGATAGTGAAGTGCTGTAGTAGATACTCAAGTACTGGAGGAGATACTGAGGTACTGAAGGAGATACTGAAGTACTGAAGGAGATACTGAAGTACTGGAGGAGATACTGAAGTACTGGAGGAGATACTGAAGTACTGGAGGAGATACTGAAGTACTGGAGGAGATAGTGAAGTGCTGTAGTAGATACTGACACAGTGTAGTGTATACTGACACACTAGGAAGAGCTGAAAGGTAGCCAAGATGTTGTTGGGTGTTTCAGGAGGCAGACAGGTGTCGGACGGGTAGGTGGAGGGAACAGGTCAGCTGATGTGTGGGGAGGCAACATGGACGTGGGGAGGAAATATGGTCGTGGGGAGGAAACATGGTCATGGGGAGGAAACATGGACGTGGGGAGGAAACATGGTCGTGGGGAGGAAACATGGTCATGGGGAGGAAACATGGACGTGGGGAGGAAACATGGTCGTGGGGAGGAAACATGGTCGTGGGGAGGAAACATGGTCGTGGGGAGGAAACATGGTCGTGGGGAGGAAACATGGTCATGGGGAGGAAACATGGTCGTGGGGAGGAACCATGGTCGTGGGGAGGAAACATGGTCGTGGGGAGGAAACATGGTCGTGGGGAGGAAACATGGTCGTGGGGAGGAAACATGGACGTGGGGAGGAAACATGGACGTGGGGAGGAAACATGGTCGTGGGGAGGAACCATGGTCGTGGGGAGGAAACATGGTCATGGGGAGGAAACATGGTCATGGGGAGGAAACATGGACGTGGGGAGGAAACATGGTCGTGGGGAGGAAACATGGTCGTGGGGAGGAAACATGGTCATGGGGAGGAAACATGGTCATGGGGAGGAAACATGGACGTGGGGAGGAAACATAGTCGTGGGGAGGAAACATGGTCGTGGGGAGGAAACATGGTCGTGGGGAGGAAACATGGTCGTGGGGAGGAAACATGGTCGTGGGGAGGAAACATGGTCGTGGGGAGGAAACATGCTCATGGGGAGGAAACATGGTCGTGGGGAGGAAACATGGACGTGGGGAGGAAACATGGTCGTGGGGAGGAAACATGGTCGTGGGGAGGAAACATGGTCGTGGGGAGGAAACATGGTCGTGGGGAGGAAACATGGTCGTGGGGAGGAAACATGGTCGTGGGGAGGAAACATGGACGTGGGGAGGAACCATGGACGTGTGGAGGAAACATGCTCATGGGGAGGAAACATGGACGTGGGGAGGAAACATGGTCGTGGGGAGGAAACATGGACGTGGGGAGGAAACATGGACGTGGGGAGGAACCATGGACGTGTGGAGGAAACATGCTCATGGGGAGGAAACATGGTCGTGGGGAGGAAACATGGACGTGGGGGGTGAAACATGGTCGTGGGGAGGAAACATGGACGTAGGGAGGAAACATGATCGTGGGGAGGAAACATGGACGTGCAAAAGGAGAATGGGAATGGCAGTGGCGAATATGGACTAAACTTTTTGCCTGGAATGTGGAGGAAGACGAGAGTAATGTCTGAGGATGCTGGGAAGATGTGTGTGTGTGTGTGTGTGTGTGTGTGTGTGAGGACACGGATGGAGGAGAGAGTCTCTGTAAGGGCCATCCTCCTGCCCCTGATGGACGTGGTGCTGCTGTTGTCAGGAAGCGCTACAGACGGGTGACCTCGCATGACCCGCACCCCCCAGCGAGCGCTAAACTCCTCCCGGACGACGATGCTCTACATAGAGTCGGGCGTGGAGAGAGAGAGAGAGAGAGAGAGAGAGAGAGAGAGAGAGAGAGAGAGAGAGAGAGAGAGAGAGAGAGAGAGAAGGAAGAACACCCGAGGTTGCTTTCTAGGAAGAACCCTCGGGGTCGGCTAGGCAGGCCCCCCTCTCCAGGCAGAACCCCCCGGGGCCGGCCGTCCAGGCAGACCCCGGGGATCGGCATTCCAGGCAGAGCCCCGGGTAGACAGCCTCGGTCTGCCTAGCTGGAACGGGACATAATGTGGGTAATGACGCCTCGTCCTGGCGTACATTGAACCTCTGGGCTCAGTCCTTCAGCCCCGCCCCGCCCCGCCCCGCCCCGCCCCGCCCCGGGGTGGTGGTCGACCTGGGAACGGCGGACTAGAATGATCGACCCGCCCCGTCATACTCCGACCAGGGTTGGCGGTCGACCTGGAGGTGGCGGGAGAAGTCCGTCTAGTCTCGGAGTGATGGTCGAGTCTGGATGGTAGCCGACCTTGGGCGGCGGGGCGGGGCAGGTGTAAGATATGGGACAGCTTGTGTGCGACCTGACCCGGCTAGGCTCTCCCTAGTGAGGTCACACGAGGAGCGCAGGAGGCCACCTTCCTGACCAGACCCACCCACACTGGATGGTTCGCTAACAGATGAACTGTTTTTGCTTCAGTTGAGCATTCACTGTGTCCTTCATCCGGGGTTTTGGAGCTCATACCTTCTCTGGGGTAAGTCTCCCCTGTACAGTGAGTACCCAACAACGCCTCTCCTCAGAAGGGTGTCCAGCAGGGCTGATATTGATGGCTCACCACCGTCAGCAGCGACCGGGATGGTCCCTGACCGTCATCGACGCTGACTGTGGCCAAAAAAGAATATCATATCTGTCATTTGGTGTCGAGGATGAGCACATTGGCAGCCGCTTTACCTGCTCGCCTGACGGTAATCCGACTATTCTCTCGTGGCTTGAACGTTCAGCTGCTTCAGCACGTCGTCTTTCAAGGATAGTCCTCTGCTGCAGAAGGAACGATCGCCTCCGTAGATGTGAAGTTCTTCCCACTACCAGCGGACCAGACTATCGACGTCATCCCTAATCATGTATACAGTAATAACGACGCTCCCACACTGGGTCCCCCAGGGTCGGTCATCAAAACCCTCCTCCAGCAGTGTATCAAGGAGGCCCCACACGTGTGCAAGGGTTGTGCAGGAGGTTTAAGGAGAAGTCAGGCCTCAACTTCACGATAGACAACAGCAGCGACGCCATCCTCCCTTTCCTGGATATATTATTAAGGTAATCAGACGACCACTTCGACACACCTGTTTACCTCAAAGCCACCAACCCTGGACACTCTGAATGGCAAGAGGGAGTGGTGCCCCCAGTGGTGTAAGGACTCCATCATGAATGATCATGTGAGGAGAGTCCTATCCCACTGCTCCTCGTGGACCTCTACCAGTCAAGAACTAGACCGAGTCACTCAGGTCCTGGTTGATAATGGACATTCACATAAGGTAATCTGCGCCTCTGTTTGCAAGAACCTGGACAGATGGTACCGAGGAAACCACACAACAAGACAAACATTGAAACAGACGCATTTGAATCAGGCAGCGCCCCCTGACCCCATCCGCCTTTACTACAAGGCCTTCATATCCACTTCGTACAAGCTGGATGAACGTGTGATCACGGGCGTAATCAAGAGAAACCTGAGGCCAACCAACGACGACCAGAGACTAGATTTCTTTATCTATTTCTAAAACAAGAAAACATCACCAAGACCAGCGACTTAGCAGAGGAGTAATGTCATGTACGAATTCCAATGCCCCGACGAGCACAACACGCTCCATTAGTCGTAAACAGGCATGACCAGAACTGAATTGTCCCGACGTCTATCGTGCCATTTACAGCTTGAAGACGCACCCAAGATCCTGACACAACACTATATTAGACACCCTGCTCGAACGTAGACGACTTCAGATATTTGATGCTCTCTACATCTAGTATAAACCTGCAGATCTTCTGGTGTTACCGAGTGCTCAACGTTTGACCTATCCCAGCGGGAGAGAGACGAGAACTGGTGACGTCACGCAGCAGCACGCTTGGCTCACCTTAGGCGGCCAGCTTTATTGGCCCGACTCAGGGGGAGCTGCCTAACGTAATCATCTCACATTCATCAAAATTTTTCCTTTGATCTTTGAACATATGCTTAGACCACACAGGTACTGACCTTGAGAATGTGACACGCGTCACGAAACGTTGTGTTGTGTTGTGTTGTGTTATTGTACACCTGAGAAAAATTACACTTCTAGTTTCTACTTGACTTTGGTTCGACCCCTGCCATGAACTTTGAACAGCTTATCGGTAATCTACCTGATCAGTATAAGAGAATCGTTAGACACATGAAGAACATCAGCAAGAAACTGATAATGCTGAACTAGCGGTCATATATAGGAAATACAATTATGTGATCAAGAAAGGTCTGTTTACAAATTTTGCCTACGATAAAACTATCCAGTTTGTATAGACTTTCGTTAATATTCATGTTACAGTTCTTTATGTATTTGATAAGAGAAGATTCAATATTTCTGTAGGTCGAGGAGTTACAGATAATAACTGAATTAGCATTACTCCACTCAAACTAGAGAGCTTTCTCGTCGGCCAAATTTGTAAACAGTTCCTTGTCCTATCCACATAATAAGATTTTATGACAGGCATATATATATATATATATATATATATATATATATATATATATATATATATATATATATATATATATATATATATATATATATATATATATTAGAGAGGGAAAGGCTGGGAAGGAAGTCCCCTGCCTGTTCACAGTCTACCTAGGGGAGGGTGTGTGGTGCACTGGTGACAACAGCCACCCTGTGTGTGGGCTTCCCTCGTCACATGCTTCCTTCATGTGTGTCGCCAACCCTCAAGTCATTAGCAGATATTTATAACAGGATCTCCTGTCGCACTCGACTCTCCAGGTAACAGGTCTGTCAGACACGCATACTTCCTCTCTATAATTTAAACTCAACACATTACTTCCCGATATTTTTGTCAGTCTTTTAAACTGCCAGAGTTTCATTGGTCGTGGAGACATCCACGGATCTGAGTAACTGGTCTTAACTCCCAACAATTTCTCTTTTTATCTGGCTTTAAAACCTTTGCTGAACTCTTTGTTAATACGGGCCGTATGGCCTCATCCAGCGCCACTTGGTCTGCCCTTCCATTACATGATCGTCACCTCCACGCTCACTCCTGCTACACTGACAGCCACGCTCACTCCTGCTACACTGACAGCCACGCTCACTCCTGCTACACTGACAGCCACGCTCACTCCTGCTACACTGACAGCCACGCTCACTCCTGCTACACTGACAGCCACGCTCACTCCTGCTACACTGACAGCCACGCTCACTCCTGCTACACTGACAGCCACGCTCACTCCTGCTACACTGACAGCCAGGGACCGTCTTTGATACACTGAGCACCACAATACGACCTTGGCTAGGATGTCTTGGACTTAGGTCTGATCCTTAAGGGTTAGGTCAAAGGCCAGGCCATCATAACTGAGGGTCATACCGTCATGCTCAAGGGTCGTACCGTTGTGCCAAGGGTCGTACCGTCGTGCTCAAGGGTCATATCTTCGTGCTCAAGGGTCGCACCGTCTTGCTTAAGGGTCGTCCCGTCTTGCTCAAGGGTCGCACTGTCGTGCCAAGGGTCGTACCGTCGTACTGAAGGGTTCGATGTTCTTGGTAGTTCGTACCCCAAGATTTCTGAAGCCGGACTTCATCATACAGCTGGTGATGATGGTACAGACACTACAGCTGGTGATGATGGTACAGACACTACAGCTGGTGATGATGGTACAGACACTACAGCTGGTGATGATGGTACAGACACTACAGCTGGTGTCCTCACGCAAGGCGTGTGTCATGCATCAAACCGTTATCCTCCTCTGTAGTTAGTCATTCTTTGCTTTGTCACGAGAGTGGTCAGAGGGAATGTTTGTCACCATGTTTGTTCGCGAGGTTTTTATGTAGACTTGTGAGTAAGTAACGTCTGAGTGGGCGGTACCTGCAGGGGTGGTACCCGAGTGAGTGGTACCTGAGGAGGTGGTACCAGGGAAGGTGGTACATGGAAATGTCTGCTTCATATGGGTTATATTACACCTACTTGTTGAAAGAGAGACAGATCTCTGTCGTAAGGTTAGGACTGGTCTGTGACTCGCCTGCCTGACTACAGTCTCAGGATGTGTCCTCATGTGAGCTGTGGTACAGTTCCCCCTTCCACCACAGCCTGTGTCAGGATGCTATGAGGAAGGCGTGGCGTACCACAGGAAGTCCTGCTCCTGCAGACTCTGTGGTCTTCAACGTTGTGTCTCTCATTACGTCCAGCTTCAGAGAACTGCTGATCACTGACCAAACATTATGAGTTACATTAGTCGACCCGTCTACCTCTGGTGTGTCTGTTGGTGAATGATTCTCCTCCCAGAAGTGCAGGTGATCAGGGAGCTTCGTCAGCCCTCAGTACTGTGTGTCGGTAGTCCATCACTGCCCTACACCTTACAGCTGATAGTAAATGGTCGCTCACCAGCAGCATGATGCGCAAGTGAATGATCGCTGTCAATCATCATCGCCACCAGCATGACATGTGATGGATGCAATGATCATGTTATGATGTCAGATCTGTTAGTCAATATCTTTTAAGACTTGCATGGCGTGCTGCTTACCACAAATATTATTTATCATAACCAGAGTTTTATATATATATATATATATATATATATATATATATATATATATATATATATATATATATATATATATATATATATATATATATATATGTATATATATTTTATTCATTCATCATACTTTGTCGCTGTCTCCCGCGTTAGCGAGGTAGCGCAAGGAAACAGACGAAAGAATGGCTCAACCCACCCATATACACATGTATATACATACACGACCACACACTCACATATTCATACCTATACATCTCAACGTATACATATTTATACACACACAGACATATACATATATACACATGTACATAATTCATACTGTCTGCCCTTATTCGTTCCCATCGCCACCCCGCCACACATGAACTGACATCCCCCTCCCCCGCATGTGCACGAGGTAGCGCTAGGAAAAGACAACAAAGGCCACATTCATTCACACTCAGTCTCTAGCTGTCATGTATAATACACTGAAACCACAGCTCCCTTTCCACATCCAGGCCCCACAGAACTTTCCATGGTTTACCCCAGACGCTTCACATGCCCTGGTTAATCCATTGACAGCACGTCGACCCCGGTATACCACATCGTTCCAATTCACTTTATTCCTTGTACGCCTTTCACCCTCCTGTATGTTCGAGCCCCGATCGCTCAAAATCTTTTTCACTCTATCCTTCCACCTCCAATTTGGTCTCCCACTTCTCCTCGTTCCCTCCACCTCTGACACATATATCCTCTTTGTCAATCTTTCCTCACTCATTCTCTCCATGTGACCAAACCATTTCAATACACCCTCTTCTGCTCTCTCAACCACACTCTTTTTATTACCACACATCTCTCATACCCTTTCATTACTTACTCGATCAAACCACCTCCACCACATATTGTCCTCAGACATCTCATTTCCAACACATCCATAGCCTACGCCTCACAACCATATAACATTGTTGGAACCACTGTTCCTTCAAACATACCCATTTTTGCTTTCCGAGATAATGTTCTCGCCTTCCACACATTATTAACGCTCCCAGAACTTTTGCCCCCTTTCCCACCCTGTGACTCACTTTCGCTTCCATGGTTCCATTTGGTAAACATGCGATTCAATCGCATGTTTACCAAATGACATCCTAGCTAGTTTCTTCGTTGTATATCAGCTGACTGTTATATTTCTTATGTCTCCCCTGATGATGTGATTATTACACGAAAGTGCACTTGGGAGCTTATCGTGTTTCGTCCTCTCCACTAGTACGTTTGTGAAGACAGACTCCACATCCAGGGAAGCTGTGATGCCATGTGGTTCTTTATTTCTATGTCAATAAAGTCTTCAGTTGATCGTAGGGAGTAAGGTGGCAGGATGTCTGGTGAGATCAGTTGGTTTAGCTTCTTGGCTGACCTGTAGGTATGTGAGGGGATGTGGGAGATGATCGGCCGTAGAGGATATCCCGGCTGGTGTGTTCTGACATGACTGTAGCAATATCCGGCTTCAAAGTCATCATCTACAAGATTCTGCAACATCGCAACTATGTAGTTTGAGCTGAGTGGCTGCCAAGATTCAGTACACCGTTACTTATCTATTTACTTCCTCACCTCCCTCCCTACACTTCCTCACCTCCCTCCCTACACTTCCTCACTTCCCTCCCTACACTTCCTCACCTCCCTCCCTACACTTCCTCACCTCCCTCCCTACACTTCCTCACTTCCCTCCCTACACTTCCTCACCTCCCTCCCTACACTTCCTCACCTCCCTCCTTACACTTCCTCACTTCCCTCCCTACACTTCCTCACTTCCCTCCGTACACGTCCTTTACCTAACTTCCAGCTTCGTTCTCTCGTCCTGGACTCTCCTGCTGCGTCAGAGAACTGTTCCCTGTTGGATTCCTCATGGCCTCATAGTGCTGTACAGGTGGTCATGTCTCGCCATATTGTTCCCTCCTGCAGTGTGGCCAGACTGACGGCTCCCCTCCTCTCCTCGTAGCTCATCACACTCAGGTCTGGTGGTACCATGGTTCCACTACACCTTCTCCAGCAGGTGTGTGTGAGTGTGTGTGTGTGGCTCCTCAGGTAAGGAGACCAGACTGTGTTGTTTCATGATTCCGCTGAGGATGAGCGTACGTCATGTGTGTCATCCTGAACAGTCGTCGTACATGACTGCAGGTCTAATATTGGAAAATTTTTAGTTTGTCTCCCTCACGATCCTTCCTCATATGATGTTCTGGTGATGAAGATGATTAGGGAGGCGAACTGTGTGTGTGTGTGTGTGTGTGTGTGTGTGTGTGTGTGTGGGACCTGCTGGCAATCAGGGGGTAAGTGTCATTAAGCCATGATCCATAAGAGCCATCACAACATACAAAACATCACAAGTGTTATTGCATTACGTGACTCGATCTGCTGGAGGTCTGGCCTCCTGGGACGCATGACTTGTCGCAAGTCATCACTACATTTGTCTCATCATTATCATCACTACATTTGTCTCATCATTATCATCAGTACATTTGTCTCATCATTATCATCAGTACATTTGTCTCATCATTATCATCACTACATTTGTCTCATCATTATCATCACTACATTTGTCTCATCATTATCATCACTACATTTGTCTCATCATTATCATCACTACATTTGTCTCATCATTATCATCACTACATTTGTCTCATCATTATCATCACTACATTTGTCTCATCATTATCATCACTACATTTGTCTCATCATTATCATCACTCGTATTATTCGTATCATAATCATTAGTGCCAGTATCATTTCCCTCATTGTTGTAGTTATTGTCTGAGTGTGACGTGAGTTGTTAAGCTGGAGGATGTGATCAGCAGTTCCAGAACAGTTCACACTTTATGAAGACTTTCCCACAGATACGAGGAGTAAGCGGGCCCCAGCCCTGGGTGTGGACGGGCTCACCGTTAACAAGGGATGGCCGCTCGACGACAACACTCATTTCGTGTGAACATGTGTAGTTCTCAAAATGAAATTTATTGCACCCTTCGAAGTTCTTTATCGAAGACTTTGTCACTTTAATTTGTAACAGGTACATAACACAAAGATAACAGACGATGGTGTATGTTTGTCTGTGTAATAACCTATTTGTACAGCACGGGGAGGGAGTTGTACACTCGTGGGGTCCCATCTCTTGAACGTTATTTACCATCGTGCGGCTTAATATTTCGTATGTTGCTTGCACTGACCATGATATCAGTCATTTCATTCCGTTCATCCACCACCTTTACACTATAAAGGTAAATCTTCACCTCTGTCTTAACAAGTTTCTTGCATAATTTCATGTATTTTTTCTGGTTGTTCTGGACCTACATCTCTCGAACTATCCACGAATTATGTCAGTGATCTGTTTTAAGAACTTGAAGGTTGTGATCAGGTCACCCATGACTCTTTTCTTTTCCAAGGTAAGCAAATTTAAGGCTTTCCCTGCCAGGTGATCCAGCCTTCCATAAAGTACAGCTGTCAAATGCTTTCTGGCAGCGTGGATACAAGCCATCCACCCAGCCTTCCCTCTCGCATGAGACAAAGCTTGATCTTGTATACATCAAAGCTGATCTATACACATGACCTGAACCATGCAGCCCCCTGCTCCAGTGATCCTCCTCCCCCTGAACCATGCAGCCCCCTGCTCCAGTGATCCTCCTCCCCCTGAACCATGCAGCCTCCTGCTCCAGTGATCCTCCTCCCCCTGAACCATGCAGCCTCCTGCTCCAGTGATCCTCCTCCCCCTGAACCATGCAGCCTCCTGCTCCAGTGATCCTCCTCCCCCTGAACCATGCTGCCTCCTGCTTCACTGATCCTCCTCCCCCTGAACCATGCAGCCTCCTGCTCCAGTGATCCTCCTCCCCCTGAACCATGCTGCCTCCTGCTCCAGTGATCCTCCTCCCCCTGAACCATGCTGCCTCCTGCTCCAGTGATCCTCCTCCCCCTGAACCATCCTGCCTCCTGCTCCAGTGATCCTCCTCCCCCCGAACCATGCAGCCTCCTGCTCCAGTGATCTTCCTCCCCCTGAACCATGCTGCCTCCTGCTCCAGCGATCCTCCTCCCCCTGAACTATGCAGCCCCCTGCTTCAGTGATCCTCCTCCCCCTGAACCATGCTGCCTCCTGCTCCAGTGATCCTCCTCCCCCTGAACCATGCTGCCTCCTGCTCCAGTGATCCTCCTCCCCCTGAACCATCCTGCCTCCTGCTCCAGTGATCCTCCTCCCCCCGAACCATGCAGCCTCCTGCTCCAGTGATCTTCCTCCCCCTGAACCATGCTGCCTCCTGCTCCAGCGATCCTCCTCCCCCTGAACTATGCAGCCCCCTGCTTCAGTGATCCTCCTCCCCCTGAACCATGCTGCCTCCTGCTCCAGCGATCCTCCTCCCCCTGAACCATGCTGCCTCCTGCTCCAGTGATACTCCTCCCCCTGAACCATGCTGCCCCCTGCTTCAGTGATCCTCCTCCCCCTGAACCATGCTGCCTCCTGCTCCAGTGATCCTCCTCCCCCTGAACCATGCTGCCTCCTGCTTCAGTGATCCTCCTCCCCCTGGACCAGCTGCCTCCTGCTTCAGTGACCCTCCTCCCCCCGAACCATGCTGCCTGCTGCTTCACTGACCCTCCTCCCCCTGAACCATGCTGCCTCCTGCTTCACTGACCCTTCTCCCCCTGAACCATGCTGCCTCCTTCTCCAGTGATCCTCCTCCCCCTGAACCATGCTGCCTCCTGCTTCACTGACCCTCCTCCCCCTGAACCATGCAGCCTCCTGCTCCAGTGATCCTCCTCCCCCTGAACCATGCTGCCTTCTGCTTCACTGACCCTCCTCCCCCTGAACCATGCTGCCTCCTGCTCCAGTGATCCTCCTCCCCCTGAACCATGCTGCCTCCTGCTTCACTGACCCTCCTCCCCCTGAACCATGCTGCCTCCTGCTTCACTGACCCTCCTCCCCCTGAACCATGCTGCCTCCTGCTTCAGTCATCATCTTTTATGGAAAGTCATCCATTTGCTTTTCCGATCATCCTCTGCACCCTACACCAGGGAGGCTGTTGTGCGGCTCACCACCTCTTTCGGTATGTGTGTGTGTGTGTGTGTGTGTGTGTGTGTGTGTGTGTGTGTGTGTGTGTGTGTGTGTGTGTGTGTTTTACCAGCAATTTTAATAAATCAGGTATTTCATAAAACGACTAAATTTTCAGTCATTATGATAAATGCGTAAGTTAATCGGGCTTTTCACTTATTGGCTAGAAATTACAAGACGTTCAGATGAATAGCGAATTTTTACGGATATATTCAAACACTTTGCTTGATTGTTATTGGTTGTCTGATTGTTATTATTTCAATAACCACTGAAGCTACGTCAGTAGCAGACTCTTCCTGTAATACTGCCCACCACCTCTGTACACCTGCTGGTACACAGACAATGATCAACAAACAAATAAACAAACCACTGAACTGTCTTTATCCTTGTCACTGCAGTGTACGAGGATACAACACTGTATGAGGATACAACAGTGTATGAGGATACAGAAGTGTATGAGGATACAGCAGTGTATGAGGATACAGCAGTGTATGAGGATACAACAGTGTATGAGGATACAGAAGTGTATGAGGATACAGAAGTGTATGAGGATACAGCAGTGTATGAGGATACAACAGTGTATGAGGATACAGAAGTGTATGAGGATACAGAAGTGTATGAGGATACAGCAGTGTATGAGGATACAACAGTGTATGAGGATACAGAAGTGTATGAGGATACAGAAGTGTATGAGGATACAGCAGTGTATGAGGATACAGCAGTGTATGCGGATACAACAGTGTATGAGGATACAGAAGTGTATGAGGATACAAAAGTGTATGAGGATACAGCAGTGTATGAGGATACAACAGTGTATGAGGATACAGAAGTGTATGAGGATACAGAAGTGTATGAGGATACAGCAGTGTATGAGGATACAGAAGTGTATGAGGATACAGAAGTGTATGAGGATACAGAAGTGTATGAGGATACAGCAGTGTATGCGGATACAACAGTGTATGAGGATACAGAAGTGTATGAGGATACAGAAGTGTATGAGGATACAGCAGTGTATGAGGATACAACAGTGTATGAGGATACAGAAGTGTATGAGGATACAGAAGTGTATGAGGATACAGCAGTGTATGAGGATACAACAGTGTATGAGGATACAGAAGTGTATGAGGATACAGAAGTGTATGAGGATACAGCAGTGTATGAGGATACAGAAGTGTATGAGGATACAACAGTGTATGAGGATACAACAGTGTATGAGGATACAACAGTGTATGAGGATACAGAAGTGTATGAGGATACAACAGTGTATGAGGATACAGCAGTGTATGAGGATACAACAGTGTATGAGGATACAGAAGTGTATGAGGATACAGCAGTGTATGAGGATACAGCAGTGTATGAGGATACAACAATGTATGAGGATACAGAAGTGTATGAGGATACAGCAGTGTATGAGGATACAGCAGTGTATGAGGATACAACAGTGTATGAGGATACAACAGTGTATGAGGATACAACAGTGTATGAGGATACAGCAGTGTATGAGGATACAACAGTGTATGAGGATACAACAGTGTATGAGGATACAACAGTGTATGAGGATGCAGAAGTGTATGAGGATACAGAAGTGTATGAGGATACAGCAGTGTATGAGGATACAGCAGTGTATGAGGATACAACAATGTATGAGGATACAGAAGTGTATGAGGATACAGCAGTGTATGAGGATACAGCAGTGTATGAGGATACAACAGTGTATGAGGATACAACAGTGTATGAGGATACAATAGTGTATGAGGATACAACAGTGTATGAGGATACAACAGTGTATGAGGGTACAGCAGTGTGCGAGGATATATCAGTTTATGAAGAGGCATCAGTACTGACGGTACTATAACTGTCTCTCTCGTAGACAAAGCAACTGTCTTTGGCTCCCGTTTCTCCTCTTATTTCAGTGTGGCACTCAAAATCTTGTTAAGTTTAATGCCTCTAAGATATAATTTCTACCCATATCTCTGCTGAAAACTCCTCACAACTCTCGTCTTACCTTTGACGGTTCTATTCCACCTCTTGATCCAATGAACATACTTGGTATTACTGTAACATTCACTCATTCTTGGAAACCTCACATTACGGGAATAGCTATGTCTGTCTCTAAGAAACTGGGAGTCCTGTTCAGATGTTGAACTTCTCTTCTAAACAATTGCTCCGTTTATGCTAGGGACTGATTCGTCCTTGTATGGCGTACAGCTCTCACATTTGGGGTGCTTCTATCTCTGTATGCATACTTGACAGAGTTGAGACGAAAACGATTCTACTTATAAACTGTCCCAGGCTAACTTCCAAACTTGACCCTCTTGGCCTACGCCGTAATGTTGGTTCACTTTCCCTCTTCCACAGGTATTACTTGGGTTTTTCTCCCGAGAGCTGGCTGCTTGTGTGCCCCCTCCACTAGCTAGACCACGCAATACTCGGCAAGTTGCTGCGTCACATGATTGTGTGGCCATCGGCAACTCAAGAGTGGGCCGTTTTGATACTCGCTTTTTTCCCTACACGTCGAAGCTTTGGAACTCTCCGCATATTTATGTCCTTCCCAATAACTACAACCTGCCGCACATTTCAAAAGACAGGCTTTTCACTTTCTTCAAGATTTGTAAATACTTTCCCTTGTCTTTTCCTCTTTCTATTTCAAATTTCTCTCTATATTTTGATTAAGTCCCGACCTTCATTTGGACTTTTGTCCATGACTGGAGCCTTCAACATTAAAAAGATGAGGCTACAGCAGAGCATGAGGATATATTAGTGTATGAGGATTTATCAGTGTATGAGGACGTATCATTATATGAAGATATATCAGTGTATGGGCATATACCAGAATATGAGGATACAGCAATTTATGAAGAAGGTGTATGAGGATATATCAGTATATGAGGATACGGTAATATATGAGGATATATCGGTGTATGAAGACATTGTATGAGGATATATCAGTATATGAGAATACAGCAGTGTATGAGGTATATCGGTATATGAGGATACAGGAGTGCAAGAGGATATATCAGTATATGAGGACATTTTGTATGAGGATATATCAGTATATTAGGATACAGCAGTGTATGAGGGTATAGCTGAGTGTGAGGATACAGCAGTGTATGAGGGTACAGCTGAGCATGAGGATACAGCAGTGTATGAGGGTACAGCTGAGCATGAGGATACAGCAGTGTATGAGGGTACAACTGAGCATGAGGATACAGCAGTGTATGAGGGTACAGCTGAGCATGAGGATACAGCAGTGTATGAGGGTACAGCTGAGCATGAGGATACAGCAGTGTATGAGAGTATAGCTGAGTGTGAGGATACAGCAGTGTATGAGGGTACAGCTGAGCATGAGGATACAGCAGTGTATGAGGGTACAAGCTGAGCATGAGGATACAGCAGTGTATGAGGGTACAGCTGAGCATGAGGATACAGCAGTGTATGAGGGTACAGCTGAGCATGAGGATACAGCAGTGTATGAGGGTACAGCTGAGCATGAGGATACAGCAGTGTATGAGGGTACAGCTGAGCATGAGGATACAGCAGTGTATGAGGGTACAGCTGAGCATGAGGATACAGCAGTGTATGAGGGTACAGCTGAGCATGAGGATACAGCAGTGTATGAGGGTACAGCTGAGCATGAGGATACAGCAGTGTATGAGGGTACAGCTGAGCATGAGGATACAGCAGTGTATGAGGGTACAGCTGAGCATGAGGATACAGCAGTGTATGAGGGTACAGCTGAGCATGAGGATACAGCAGTGTATGAGGGTACAGCTGAGCATGAGGATACAGCAGTGTATGAGGGTACAGCTGAGCATGAGGATACAGCAGTGTATGAGGGTACAGCTGAGCATGAGGATACAGCAGTGTATGAGGGTATAGCTGAGTGTGAGGATACAGCAGTGTATGAGGGTACAGCTGAGCATGAGGATACAGCAGTGTATGAGGGTACAGCTGAGCATGAGGATACAGCAGTGTATGAGGGTACAGCTGAGCATGAGGATACAGCAGTGTATGAGGGTACAGCTGAGCATGAGGATACAGCAGTGTATGAGGGTACAGCTGAGCATGAGGATACAGCAGTGTATGAGGGTACAGCTGAGCATGAGGATACAGCAGTGTATGAGGGTACAGCTGAGCATGAGGATACAGCAGTGTATGAGGGTACAGCTGAGCATGAGGATACAGCAGTGTATGAGGGTACAGCTGAGCATGAGGATACAGCAGTGTATGAGGGTACAGCTGAGCATGAGGATACAGCAGTGTATGAGGGTACAGCTGAGCATGAGGATACAGCAGTGTATGAGGGTACAGCTGAGCATGAGGATACAGCAGTGTATGAGGGTACAACTGAGCATGAGCGTATTTTAACAAAGTCTTAACCTTCAATCATCACAATGGCGTAGGAGTCAGTTAAGATGTCATTGCCACTATGGACGTAAGTATTTGTTCACAACGCCATCTGCTGATTTGATTTGACAGTGTGTGTGTGTGTGTGTGTGTGTGTGTGTGTGTGTGTGTGAAGTCGTTAGCCCAACACATCCTCACTGCACCAGCGACGGTTAGGTCATGATCTAGTGTTGTTGTTGTTGGTGGTGGTGGTGGTAAGTGTCGATGACCCGGGAGTGTAATGACTGGTTCATAGTGGTGTCTGGCCTCATGTGGTACAACTGTCTTATCACCAACTTCTGTTTTCTCGTTATGTTGTGATGTTAGCAAACAACTGGATCAGAAGTTCCTCGTAAAGCATATAAGAGTGACGGCTGAAAAGAAGAAAATCTTCGACATTGCCCAGAGTTGAGTATGACTAGACTGGCAGGAGGTAAACTGTACGAGCCAGACACACTCGTGTGGGTTACCGTCATCAGGACAGGTAAGACGTTTGTATAATGTCGCTCGTAATGTAGAGTACAGCAGGGTGGTGCCACCATCCGTACACTCCTCAGCCAACTGGGTAGTGAGGAGTGTGTGGGGGAGGGTATGAGCGTGTGTTTGGGGGAGGGGTTGGGGGAGGTTAGAGAGGGGTGTGGTAGACCTGTAGATGATGGTCGGTAAAATATACCATTAGACGAGAGAAGGTGCTGCAGGATGGATGATTACGTCAGATAATCACAATCAGAGGAAAGTCCAAATTGATTCTCACAGAAGAGATTGTAGCCAGCGTTGTCCTGACCAGTGTTTGTGGAGGCAGAGGGTAGGCGTTGGGTGGGAGTGTTCGTGAAATACCACGGCTCTCGTGATGGCTTAATCTGAAAGGTTACAAACTTGCTGTAATTGACGTATTCCATGGTTGCCACAATGAACGGGAACAGTTTGAAATTTGTGACGGTTGCTTCTGTCATTCAGCCTAGGATACAGGAAGACCTAAACATCAAACAGGCTGTTAGGAGGCGGTCATATGGCTCGGGTCATGGGAGGTCTGAATGCAGTTGGGCTTTAGATTTCAAGACACAGTGTTGTAGGAGGCGATGGTTCAGCAGGACTCCTGACAACTGGCGATACCAGACGTCATGCCAACCTCAAGTGTTGCATGACAGAGAATCTGGTAACAAATTGTTTACGTTACCTCAGACTTGTTAAGTTGTTTGCGTCAGTTTTAAGGTCTGTTTTTTTGCTATTAATTAGATTAAATCATCAGGTTCATATCTTCTGTACGATTGTGTTGTTAGTTCCGTCTTAGCTGTAACCTCATCTCCTACAGTGGTTTGGTGCAAAAGATTCATCTTACATTGTTTATACTACGTAGTAAAATCTTCATATTTTGCTGTTACGAGTAAAACTCCATCATAGACATTGTTTTGTTATGGAACTTCTCGGGTCGTTAAATTTCCATTTTTTAAAGCCTTTGATAAAATTTGTAAACAATTCCTCATCTTCTCTCCATAACAAGTTCATGATACACTCGTTGCCACACTTGGACGCACCCGGCCTCGTCACTTGTTTTCCAAATGGGCGTCCTAGCTACGTCTCTTCGTTGTATATCAACTGACTGTTATATTTCTTTCTTCTGTCTCCCCTGATGATGTGATTATTACACGATAGTGCACTTGGGAACTTATCGTGTTTTATTTCCCCGTGGACTTATATATATATATATATATATATATATATATATATATATATATATATATATATATATATATATATATATATATATATATATTCCTATGAGTCCACGGGGAAAATGAAACACGAAAAGTTCCCAAGTGCACTTTCGTGTAATAATCACATCATCATCCTAGCTTCGTCTCTTCGATGTATATCAACTGACTGTTATATTCCTCTCTTGTGTCTCTCCTGAACATGCAGGAGGGTGAAAGGAGGGCAAGGAATAGAGTGAATTGGAGCGATGTGGTATACCGGGGTTGACGTGCTGTCAGTGGATTGAAGCAGGGCATGTGAAGCGTCTGGGGTAAACCATGGAAAGCTGTGTAGGTATGTATATTTGCGTGTGTGGACGTATGTATATACATGTGTATGGGGGGGGGGGGGGGGCCATTTCTTTCGTCTGTTTCCTTGCGCTACCTCGCAAACGCGGGAGACAGCGACAAAGTATAATAATAAAAAAAAAAATAATAATATATATATATACATATATGTATTATATATATATATATATATATATATATATATATATATATATATATATATATATATATATATATATATATATCCCTGGGGATAGGGGAGAAAGAATACTTCCCACGTATTCCCTGCGTGTCGTAGAAGGCGACTAAAAGGGGAGGGAGCGGGGGGCTGGAAATCCTCCCCTCTCGTTTTTTTTTTTTTTTTAATTTTCCAAAAGAAGGAACAGAGAACAAGGCCAGGTGAGGATATTCCCTCAGAGGCCCAGTCCTCTGTTCTTAACGCTACCTTGCTAACGCGGGAAATGGCAATTAGTTTGAAAGAAAGGAAATATATATATATATATATATATGTATATATATATATATATATATATATATATATATATATATATATATATATATATATATATATGTGTGTGTGTGTGTGTGTGTGTGTGTGTGTGTGTGCTCAATGAGCAATTAGATATGTTACGATGATAATCATATTAATTAGAGACTCTTACATCTGTTGAATACAAGAACCCCGTTTAAGGCCGTTAGTCTGAAAGTAAAGTGCTCGACGAGAAGAGCGAACCATTTGTTCGACACCCCTGAGATGTGCACACACACACACACACACACACACACGTGATACTGGTAGATACATATATTTCGAACTCTTGCAATCGAGTATCCATGCGCCTTGAAAGGTTTCGAATCACCCATTTAACCCTTGCCCTACATGACGCACATACTGCCAGGCGAGTGCCAGAAGCAGGTCCTTCCTGTGGTCTGGTACGGTGGAGGAAAGAATGAAAACTGATGAAGCTGCACACCTCAGGTTGAGGAGCTCAGGACGTTGGCCTTCACCTGCCAGCTGGCTCCCTGACTGTGGGAGGACGGGACGAACCAGCTGGCTCCCTGACTGTGGAAGGGCTGGACGAGCCAACTAGCTGCCTGGCTGTGGGAGGTCTGGACGAGCCAGCTAGCTGCCTGGCTGGGAGGGCTGGACGAGTATTACCTGGTAAATGTATCACTAAACCCCTCCACTGGTTGGGCTGGTCATTGCCACATTCAGTGTGCACTTGTCACGTGATGGATCGATCAGTGTCACGCCTCACCACGCTAACCACGGCCGGACGACCATACATTATACGTTGAGGTGACCACGCTATAGACGAGACAGTGGTTATTAACGTCAATCAGATTATAATAAGTCATCTTATTGGCCGTAGAATGTCGGTTTGGGCGGGCTGGTCGTGTGGGGCGTGCGTGTGAGCTTCCTGCTTGGCCTGGGAACCTGGTAGCAGCAGGAACTGTCCGCCTCCCTCGACCGACCAGTACCGCTACACACCTGACTCTACCCCCGACCCACACGCTCAGCCCAGACCTACACTACGTATTTTCACCACACGAACCTACTTTCCCTCGAGCTGAGAAGAGGCAGCTCTCCTGCCCGACCTGTTGTTTGATGTCATCACCTTACTACACACACACACACACACACACACACACACACACACACACACACACACCTATATATATATATATATATATATATATATATATATATATATATATATATATATATATATATATATATATATGTATATTGATGGGTGATTTAATGCAAAGGTTGACAGCTGAGGGTACAAATGAGGGGTATTCAGGAAGGTGAATGGTAATTGTGAACAGCTTGTGGAGCTGTGTTGACTAAAGTCTGGTGATTGGGAATGCCTGGTTTACAAAGAGGAACATCCACAGAAAGAGGTGGTCGGCGATTATCTGTTGACTGATAATCTTGGGTGAAGAAATAACAAAAGAAATGCAGAGTAGAATAGCAAAAGGTGAGAGTAAAAGAAGCGAGGGAAACAGGTGAAGAATGGAAGGTATTTAGGGAAACAGTGCTGCTGGCAAGTGCGCGAGATGCGTGTGGTATTCATACATGTGTAGCTGGTAAGTTGTACAGGAGAGAAGTGACCGAGATGGTGAAATCATCTACAGAACATCAGACTAGGAAGGAACAATGTGGTTTCAGGAAAGGTAGAGGATGTGTGGATCAGGTGTTTGCTCTAAATGATGTGTGTGATAGATACTTAGAGAAAGAGAAGGATTGGTAAGCGGCATTTGGGATCTGGAGAAGGCATATTATAGGATTCCTAGAGATCCTTTGTGGAAGGTCTTAAGTATATATGGTGTGGGAGGTAAGCTGCTAGATGCAGTGAGAAGTTTTTTCAAGAATGTAAGGCATGTGTACGAGTAGGAAGAGAGGAGAGTGATTGGTTCCCAGCGAAGGTCGGTCTGCGGCAGGGGTGTGTGATGTCCCCAAGGCTGTTTAATCTCTTTATGGATGGGATGGTTAGCGAGGTAAATGTAAGAGTCTTTGAGAGAGGACCGAGCATGCAGTGTGTACAGGGTGAACGAGTCAGTTGTTATTAGTTGGTGACAGTATCGTGGCAGATTCGAGTGTGAAACTATAGAAGTTGGAGTTTGAAGAGTACAAGAAAGGAGGAAGTTGAGAGTACAAGTGTATAAAAACAAGGGTTTTTGGGTTAGTAGAGCCGGGGGACAGGTTAATTGGGGTGTGAGTTTAAATGGAGCAAATTTGGAGGAAATGAAGTATTGTAGTTACCTGAGAGTGGACCAGTTAAAAAATAGAACCTTGTAAGCGGAAGTCAGTCACAAGGTGGGTGAGGGGGTGAAGGTTACGGTAGCACTGAAGAACTTTTCCTCACCTCCCTCCTTACACTTCTGCTTAGCCTCCAGTTGTTTTCTTTTGTCCTGATCTCGCATCCTTACTCCAGAATTCTTCGATATTAGCCTCTTGACGGACTCTAAGGAATCTATATCTTGATAAGATATCTTTCTGTATTCTTCTTTCTTCCAGTGTGGGAAGGCTGAGGGCTTCTCTCCTCTCTTCGTAGCTCATTTCACTCAGGTCTGGTGTCAGTCTTGTTACATATGGCTTCTCCAGTGAGGAGACCAGACTGTTGCTCCGTATTCTAGCTTAGGGCGAATGTACGTCTTGTCTATCGTGCTAAACATCTTCCTCTAAATATATTTGAACACAGTGCTGACACTGACCATGATTTAGTTAGTCTCCTTTACGATCCTTCCCAGATAATGTGGTGGTGACAAGGTCGACATCATCAGCAGATATATTCAGGTAACATTCCGCCTTACTTAGGAAACCGGTCACCGAGCTAAGAAATAGTAGCGGACCCAACAATAAGCCCTGAGGAACCGTGACCGTCACCCTAGCCCAGCTTGAGATATGTTGACATGTGTTCCCTGTTAGTCCACCTGAGGTGCTCTAGTCTGGTCCCAACCTGGAGGTTTAGCTTCATCATTAGTGCTGTGTGGAGGACAGTATCAAAGCCCCCCTGGCAGTCCGGGAATAAAGACTCCACCAATCCTTACCTGTTTTCGCGTATGCTGCTGACGTGTGTGTGTGTGTGTGTGTGTGTGTGTGTGTGTATGTTTTCTTGTAATACTTTTGAATATAATTGCATAAAAGAATGAGAATAAGAAAGAAGACACTACACGGAAACCTGGAAAATAAGATGATATATGAAAAGGCTCAGTTCACAGGTCACCAACGCACTGGGGGAGAAATTCAATTGTTCCAGAAATGCAGTCATCAGATCCATGTAATGTGTGAGACTGCCTGGAGTCGACCTCGACTTCCCAGGTCCATGAAATATAAAGAAATGTTTCTGGACAACATTTGAGACGTGTCCACTGGAGAGCCATCCCAGTAATGGGAATTACGGCCGCTGTCCAGCATGTTGCGTCGTGGAGGTGTCGTGCTTGTCACTTTCCCACGGTGTAGTGAGGTTCCTCCTGTGCTCCAGACTATACCACACCCAGCCGCCAGCACCCAGGGTTCCCAGCCTCACACACATCGTGCACATGATACTCCTGCCTGGATGACCAGCACCGCTTCATACTGGTCGGGTGTGGCCGCTGCCAGACCCATGGTACTTGTCGCCTCGTCTCCCGTCACCTGCAGGTCGGGGTTCCTCCTCCTCCTGGTCACCTGCAGGTCGGGGTTCCTCCTCCTCCTGGTCACCTGCAGGTCGGGGTTCCTCCTCCTCCTGGTCACCTGCAGGTCGGGGTTCCTCCTCCTCCTGGTCACCTGCAGGTCGGGGTTCCTCCTCCTCCTGGTCACCTGCAGGTCATAACGTTCACCTGGCCATCTCTTGCCCGTAGAGCCACGAACGGACGTGTGCGCTCTGTCTGGTGTCCCGCCCACCTGCTATCTCCCTCTCCCTTGTTGTTCCTCCATTCTCTTCCTCGGGCGGTGAGCGGTACGCGCCAGCCTTCCCCAGTGCCAGTCTCGTCGTCGTTAACCGCAGGTGCCCAGGTCGAGCGCCGTGTCAGATATGATAACAATCTGTAGCCAGGCTACTTATCTCGTGTGTTACACTGACAACTGTCGGTGAGGTCATGATGTGGCGGGTTGCGAGGAAGGGAGCTGGAGGGAAGGAGGTAGAGGGAGGGAAGGAGGTAGAGGGAGGGAAGGAGGTAGAGGGAGGGAAGGAGGTAGAGGGAGGGAAGGAGGTAGAGGGAGGGAAGGAGGTAGGGGGAGGGTTGGATGTACTGAGCTACTAAGCTTTCTAACATCTTCCCGAGGATTTCCTTCTGTCCTGCACAGATGACGAGTCAGGTGTCTCCAGGTGTAGTGACGATAGTGAGGGACGGGTACCTCACATGGAGTGGGGGAGGAGGGGGGGGGGCGTCAGCCAGGGGTCACCAGGTGAGGGACGGGTACCTGACAAGGGTGGATGGGTCAGCCAGGGGTCACCAGGTGAGGTGTACAGCTAACACTTGGCCAGTCTACAGGAGGAGTTACGACCCTTGCATATAATGTTATGACCTTTGACCTGACCATCAAGCAATAGGTTAAAAGCCAGACTTTCAAACCCAAGAGTCGTATCGTCGTACTCAAGGGTTGCACCGTCGTGCTCAAGGGTCGTATTGTCGTGCTGAAGGGTCGTATCGTCGTGTTCAAGGGTCGTATCGTCGTGCTCAAGGATCGTATTGTCGTGTTCAAGGGTTGTATCGTCGTGTTCAAGGTGATGAACTGTGCCAGTAGAGGATCGTGGGTCGGCTAAATAGCGCGGGTGAAGAAGGCGGCAGCAGGGGTCACGGGGCAACTGCCTGTACCGGTCTGGGGTCATGACTTACATTTTCTGTGGTCGATAAAATGTTTGAAGGAAAACGGGTTATCACAAGGGAGAAGAAAATGGAAAAAGGGGAAGCGCAATGGAAAAATACCATGAAGTTGGTGATGGCAAAGATGAGGATAGACAGAGGAAAGTCTCGGAGAAGTAGAGTCCGTCCTACACAATATAGGGGTAAAGAAAAAGATAACAAACGAGAAGGGAATGACGAAGGAGAGGAGGAAAAAGATGACAATAGAAACGTTGTTATAACGAACTAGCAATAAAAAGAAAACGGTAAACAGACGGGGTCAAAGTGAACGAGAAAGCAAAAGTAGAACAAGGAAGGTTAAAACAATGAACAAGACATCAGAATAGGAAGAGCTAAAACATGAGAAGGTTAAGGACAACCTGATGAACGATGAAGATGGTAAGTGAACAGATAAGACAACGTGAGAGAACACAGCACTTCCCCGCTACCTGTCAGTGTTACTAGCAGCCTTTCTGTAACTTCTTAGCCTGATAAGTAAATCTGTACATGTGAACTCTGTCATTACAACGAGGGTACAAAAACGAGTAATGGCCCAATAGAACTCTATATCTCAACTGACGGTTCAGTAAATGTCTGTCTCAATAACCCGGCCGGTAGAGGTAGCAAAGCTCTATATTTAAGCTAACGGGCAAATGAAGCTCTAAGTCTTCACTAAGTGTGCAGTAAGGCTGTACATCTCAGCCAGCGGGACGATAAGGCTCTGCAGCTGGCTAGGTGAGGTTCCTCCAGGAGCTGTCTGGTAACTACATACTTACCACAGCTCCAGACGAAGCCAGCACAGGCCCAGCACGCAGCAGCTGCACGACTCCGACACAGGAATGTCAGAGGTGTACATAGGTGGCTCTCCCGGTAGAGAGCGTTCAAGCTCTGCACAGTGGGTCTGTATCTTCGACTACCGGGCCAGTAGATCTATATGTAGCTCTATAACTCTACGAACGGGCTAGTACAGCTCTGCATGGAAGCTCTTCTCTTTTACCAGTGGGATAGAAGAGCCCATCATAGAAGCTCTGCCTCTGTATTAGCGGTACAGTATAGTACAGCTTTGCATAGACATTCTGTAACTTTACTAATGGGCAGCACAGCTCTACCCAGAACCTCTGTGACTGTATTATCGAGTGCGTGTAACTACATGAAAGCTCTGTATTTCTAATAGGCCAGTGTAGCTCTAAAAAGAAACTCTGCACAGCTTGAGATGAAAGCTCTGTATCTTTACTAATGGTTCAGTATAGCTGTATCTTTACTAATGGTTCATTGTAGCTGCATCTTTACTAATGGTTCAGTATAGCTGTATCTTTACTAATGGTTCAGTATAGCTGTATCTTTACTAATGATTCAGTATAGCTGTATCTTTACTAATGGTTCAGTATAGCTGTATCTTTACTAATGGTTCAGTATAGCTGTATCTTTACTAATGGTTCATTGTAGCTGCATCTTTACTAATGGTTCAGTATAGCTGTATCTTTACTAATGGTTCAGTATAGCTGTATCTTTACTAATGGTTCAGTATAGCTGTATCTTTACTAATGGTTCAGTATAGCTGTATCTTTACTAATGGTTCAGTATAGCTGTATCTTTACTAATGGTTCAGTATAGCTGTATCTTTACTAATGGTTCAGTATAGCTGTTCGGAGAAGCTCTCTAACTCTCCTAACGGACCAGTTGCCTACGGTTGCCTCTTATTCTTCCGCATTTCATGTCGGCTCAACTTCCGTTCTCTTTGGCTTCACCAACCACTCGTGCTCCCGGCCTGTCCCGTTCCTGACGTTCCCCTGCTCAGCGCTGATCTAAGTGTTCTTCTCTCCAGCTTTGGTCTTAACGTTTCCTTGGCCAGCAGAGGTCCAGGCGTTTTTCTTGTTTAGCACTGATTTTCGTATTCCCTTGTTCAGATTCGGTCTGGGTGTTTCCCTTGTCCAGCACTAGGCTCAGCATTCCCTTGCAGCAGGTGTCCGGAGAGTTGTAGCAGACAATCCGTTGATGTTGGGTCTTGTGGAGCTTCTGCAGAAGAGAGGAGTTTTTGTCGAGGTCCTGAGTTAGAGGACGGTTGCCAATGTTCTGTGTTTTGTGCTGCAGGAGGTGTGAGAGACGGGCGTTGTCTCAAGGGGGTCTTGCTGGAGTGAGAGATGAGCTACCACAGAACCTCTGTCGGAGTAATGGTCCAGGAGTCGCACGGTAGTAGGCAGAGATGGGTCCTTGGTGCCTCAGAGTCACAGGAGATGATTGGCTGACTGACTGCTTGATTAATGCACACGTATTGATGAGCCAGTTGGGTCAGCCACGCTAATAGCATTAATTATGTGGGCATGACCGCCTAGCTCACTGACGCAAGTCTCCTTGGGGACTGAGGAGAGGTCAAGTTTCGGTCAGGCTTTGAGAATAGGATTCCATTACCACCACACTGGCTGTACTGGCTGTGGGAGTGCGATATCATAACTTCTGCTCAGAGATGATGAGAGTAGCGGCGCCGAGAGAGAACGTTACAGACTGGAAACGTCAGGAGTTATGTTGGACAACATCTTAAGTCGTGTAGGAAATCGTCAGGAGGCGACGACCAGTGTCAGTGATAATGGTGGGTAAAGCTTTGATGACACAGTCTGAAGGTGGTGAGGCGGAAATGCATACTCATTGTCGTTGTATATGAGACCGTGTTTACTTTGGGCCAGGGTTGGTAGCGCTGATCTCTCCCTGATGGTGGGAATCAGAAAATGTAAACTTTACTTCCAGTGATTTGCCGATGGTGTTGTCTGTGTATTTGTACAGAAACTGAGGGAAATAAGTCGATCAGTGTTTGATATCGATCAGATGTAATCTACACAGAGGAGAGAGAGAGAGAGAGAGAGAGAGAGAGAGAGAGAGAGAGAGAGAGAGAGAGAGAGAGAGAGAGAGATGAACTCCTCCTATGAAGATGTTTAACGTCTTCAATACGAGCTTACGATTCTTGAGAATGACGATCTGTCTATTGCCCACCTGAACCTCATGGTTGACACAGACCGACGACCGACGACCCACGCACACACAGAGGCTCAGAAACACACGACTACATCACATGTATAGAATGGCCGCAGAGAGAAGAGCCTTGCTGATGTATGACACCAACACTTCCAACAAGATTATGACGACATGGCCGCTGGCACATGACAGCAACCCTGCCAACACTTGCAACAATATCCTGGCAACGTGACGCCCACTGAACATGCTTTGTCTCGCACATATCCTGTGTATGGCAGGACCAAATATGCACAAGAGATCCTCACATCATGAGGGAAGGTATGACTCAGGCCAACCTAACTTGAGGCACTGCGGGACGCTGCACCTCGATAACATACAACCTCAACACTTGGTACCTGCAGCGTCCAGCTGGGCCGCTGACCCAAGAGCTGGGAGCAGGGGACCCTCTTATGAGGCAGACCTGTCCTGACCTACAGGTCACAGTGCTTATGAACTTCTGACTGGCACGTCGAGTTACTCACGTGAGTCACGCGCAGGTGGGTGCCGGGAGTAAGTCCAACAACATCTGCCTCACACCACGTGCAGGGCTGGTGAGTGTGTAGGTCTACGTCCACCACTGGGGAGGCTGGGAACACCATCGGGGCCAGTCTGACCTCCGGACACAGTCATGATGTTAAAATATTGATGTAAAACCTTTCCTCGGCTCCTCATGTGCACAGACCATGACTCACCAGTGAGTGTCTTCATGGTGAAGTGAACCTCAGGTTCATCATAATGAGTTGAAGGTGAGGTAGATGGTCATGAGGGAGACATAAAGTGGGTAATAAGAAGGTACGCACACGGCAACACCTTCACTATGAGGGGCCACACAATACTTAGCCGGTGACAAACCCCATTTCCAATGTTTTTTTTCCTCTTCCTTAATGGCGTCTTCTTGTCATTTAAGTAGCAAACCCCTGGCCTCTCCCCACCCTAGCCCTCCCATTAACCTCACATACCTGCCCCCGTCATGCCTCGCCCCAGCAGGGAAGGCCAGCCCCTCACCCCTGTAATCTACAGTTCGTCAACAACCAGGGATTGCCTCTCATAGGTCACAACACTCACCCACCATGAAGGCGTCTGAACCTTCGTGTCTCTGTACTTCCTGACAACCTCAGAAAATGAGTGAGATGACCCGTATCTGCAGTACGATGACGACATGCATAATGCTGGTGCAGGAAGGCGGTAGCCCCACCTCAGGAAGCTATATTGTAAACCTGATGGGTTGAAACAAAGGAAAAAAAAGTGTAGAAAAATGAGGAGTTTGTTGTTTTGTCTGACTAGTGTTGGTGTTGACGACGGTTATCATTACATACCTTTGTTCTTCTGACACTAACAACCCAGAGGACCCACATTATTGTCCTGACCGCAGCCTTGCTCCTCGAGAGCTTCTTTTCTCAATGTAAAACAATGATGAGAGGTCTTACATGCAGATGTTTAGCGACCTCTTGACCTCTGGTGAGGCAGCGAGAGGTGTTCTGTGGTCGGGATGTGTTGGCATTTGGCCGGTCGCGTTTGTGAAGGAGTCAGCCATGGCCGTCGTTAACATTCACACTCCTTGAGCAGTGTGACACGACCCTCGGCTATAACTGTGTGGCTTTGGACCAAACTATTAAGGTATAGGTCAAGGGTCAGGTTGTGATATCTGAGGCGGTAGTACCGTCACGCCCCAGACAAGTGCCATCCAGTTTCAGCGCTGTACCGTTCTGCTCATGACTAGTGTCGTTGAACACTTGGTCTTATTGTCGTGCTCGAGGGTCGTAGCGTCGTGCTCGAGGGTCGTAGCGTCGTGCTCGAGGGTCGTAGCGTCGTGCTCGAGGGTCGTAGCGTCGTGCTCGAGGTTCGTAGCGTCGTGCTCGAGGGTCGTAGCGTCGTGCTCGAGGGTCGTAGCGTCGTGCTCGAGGGTCGTAGCGTCGTGCTCGAGGGTCGTAGCGTCGTGATCAAATGTCGTACCGTCATGCTCAAGTGTTATACGATTGCGATCAAGAGTCGTATGTCATGCTTGAGAGCAGTACCGTCGTGACCATAATGCTTAAGGGTCGCACCGCTGAATTCAAGGGTCGTAACGTCGTGCTCGACAGTCGTGCGTTATATATATATATATATATATATATATATATATATATATATATATATATATATATATATATATATATATATATATATATATATAAGCGTTATCGAGGTAGTGCCAGGAACAGCCGATGAGATGGCGCCATTCACTCGCACTCAGTCTCTAGCTGTTATGTTTAATGCACCGAAACCACAGCTCCCTATCGACATCCAGCCCCCCCAGACTTTCCATGGTTTACCCTGACCGCTTCATATGCCCTGGTTCATCCCAAGAACAGCACGTCGCCCACTGTATACCACATCACCTCACTTCGCTTTATCTTTTGCATGCCTCACACCCTCCTGCATGTTGAAATCCTGAACCTTTAAAGGATCTTTCACTCTAATCTTCCAACTCCTTATTGGTTTCTCACTTTTCCTTGTTTCCTCCACTTCAAACGTGTTTATCCTCTTAGTCGTCCTATCTTCACTCATCCTCTCCATACGTCCAAACCTTTTCAGCACCACCTTTTCATTTCTCATATACATACTTCTCTTATTATCACACTTATCTCTTATCCTCTCAAATCTTATTCTATCAACTCTCCTTTCACCAATGTTGTCCTCAAACATTCCATTTTCATTACATTAACCCTCTTTACATTTTTGTTTAAGGCCTAAGCTTCGCATCCATACAGTACTGCTGGGACTACTACACCATCAAATATACTCAGCTTTGCCCTCACGAACAGTAACCGCTCATTTCACACATTCCTCAGTGCGCCCGGGACCTTTGCCCTACGGCTCACTGAATTCAGCTCCCAAGATTCCACTGTTGCTATATCCACTCCTGGGTATCGAGAACCTGTTTCTCCTCCCTGCTAAACCTCTTAACCTTGCTTTTATTCACATTCACTCTTGACTTTCTCCTTTCGAACATGATCCCAAGCTCAGATACTAACTTTTACATTTTCTCACTCGAATCCACCACCAGCGCTGTATCATCAAGAAACGACAACTGACTTACCTATCGGCCGCCAGCCTTCAACAGACCACATCTCTGATCCTTTCTCCATGACCCATACATTCACCTCCCTCGCCACCCCAACCACAGTGACTTCACTCACTCTTACCGCTTGTGTGTGTGTGTATATATATATATATATATATATATATATATATATATATATATATATATATATATATATATATATATTTTATATTATTATTATTATTATTATACTTTGTCGCTGTCTCCCGCGTTTGCGAGGTAGCGCAAGGAAACAGGCGAAAGAAATGGCCCAACCCCCCCCCCCCCATACACATGTATATACATACGTCCACACACGCAAATATACATACCTACACAGCTTTCCATGGTTTACCCCAGACGCTTCACATGCCCTGATTCAATCCACTGACAGCACGTCAACCCCGGTATACCACATCGCTCCAATTCACTCTATTCCTTGCCCTCCTTTCACCCTCCTGCATGTTCAGGCCCCGATCACACAAAATCTTTTTCACTCCATCTTTCCACCTCCAATTTGGTCTCCCTCTTCTCCTCGTTCCCTCCACCTCCGACACATATATCCTCTTGGTCAATCTTTCCTCACTCATTCTCTCCATGTGCCCAAACCACTTCAAAACACCCTCTTCTGCTCTCTCAACCACGCTCTTTTTATTTCCACACATCTCTCTTACCCTTACGTTACTCACTCGATCAAACCACCTCACACCACACATTGTCCTCAAACATCTCATTTCCAGCACATCCATCCTCCTACGCACAACTCTATCCATAGCCCACGCCTCGCAACCATACAACATTGTTGGAACCACTATTCCTTCAAACATACCCATTTTTGCTTTCCGAGATAATGTTCTCGACTTCCACACATTCTTCAAGGCCCCCAGAATTTTCGCCCCCTCCCCCACCCTATGATCCACTTCCGCTTCCATGGTTCCATCCGCTGCCAGATCCACTCCCAGATATCTAAAACACTTTACTTCCTCCAGTTTTTCTCCATTCAAACTCACCTCCCAATTGACTTGACCCTCAACCCTACTGTACCTAATAACCTTGCTCTTATTCACATTTACTCTTAACTTTCTTCTTCCACACACTTTACCAAACTCAGTCACCAGCTTCTGCAGTTTCTCACATGAATCAGCCACCAGCGCTGTATCATCAGCGAACAACAACTGACTCACTTCCCAAGCTCTCTCATCCACAACAGACTTCATACTTGCCCCTCTTTCCAAAACTCTTGCATTTACCTCCCTAACAACCCCATCCATAAACAAATTAAACAACCATGGAGACATCACACACCCCTGCCGCAAACCTACATTCACTGAGAACCAATCACTTTCCTCTCTTCCTACACGTACACATGCCTTACATCCTCGATAAAAACTTTTCACTGCTTCTAACAACTTTCCTCCCACACCATATATTCTTAATACCTTCCACAGAGCATCTCTATCAACTCTATCATATGCCTTCTCCAGATCCATAAACGCTACATACAAATCCATTTGCTTTTCTAAGTATTTCTCACATACATTCTTCAAAGCAAACACCTGATCCACACATCCTCTACCACTTGTGAAACCACACTGCTCTTCCCCAATCTGATGCTCTGTACATGCCTTCACCCTCTCAATCAATACCCTCCCATATAATTTACCAGGAATACTCAACAAACTTATACCTCTGTAATTTGAGCACTCACTCTTATCCCCTTTGCCTTTGTACAATGGCACTATGCACGCATTCCGCCAATCCTCAGGCACCTCACCATGAGTCATACATACATTAAATAACCTTACCAACCAGTCAACAATACAGTCACCCCCTTTTTTAATAAATTCCACTGCAATACCATCCAAACCTGCTGCCTTGCCAGCTTTCATCTTCCGCAAAGCTTTTCACTACCTCTTCTCTGTTTACCAAATCATTTTCCCTAACCCTCTCACTTTGCACACCACCTCGACCAAAACACCCTATATCTGCCACTCTATCATCAAACACATTCAACAAACCTTCAAAATACTCACTCCATCTCCTTCTCACATCACCACTACTTGTTATCCCCTCCCCATTTGCGCCCTTCACTGAAGTTCCCATTTGCTCCCTTGTCTTACGCACTTTGTTTACCTCCTTCCAGAACATCTTTTTATTCTCCCTAAAATTTAATGATACTCTCTCACCCCAACTCTCATTTGCCCTTTTTTTCACCTCCTGCACCTTTCTCTTGACCTCCTGTCTCTTTCTTTTATACATCTCCCACTCAATTGCATTTTTTCCCTGCAGAAATCGTCCAAATGCCTCTCTCTTCTCTTTCACTAATACTCTTACTTCTTCATCCCACCACTCACTACCCTTTCTAATCAACCCACCTCCCACTCTTCTCATGCCACATCTTTTGGGGGCTCCACCTGCTTGAGCTTATACCGAGAGTGAAAATTCACCTATGGCGAGGCTGTATCATAGCTGACGAAACATTGTGATCCACCCGTGCTGTGGGGTGGCGGATTGTGATCCACCCGTGCTGGGGGGTGGGGGATTGTGATCCACCCGTGCTGGGGGTGAGGGATTGTGATCCACCCGTGCTGGGGGTGGGGGATTGTGATCCACCGGTGCTGGGGATGGGGGATTGTGATCCACCCGTGCTGGGGATGGGGATTGTGATCCACCCGTGCTGGGGATGGGGGATTGTGATCCACCGGTGCTGGGGATGGGGATTGTGATCCACCCGTGCTGGGGATGGGGGATTGTGATCCACCGGTGCTGGGGATGGGGATTGTGATCCACCCGTGCTGGGGGTGGGGGATTGTGATCCACCCGTGCTGGGGGTGGGGGATTGTGATCCACCGGTGCTGGGGATGGGGATTGTGATCCACCCGTGCTGGGGATGGGGGATTGTGATCCACCGGTGCTGGGGATGGGGATTGTGATCCACCCGTGCTGGGGGTGGGGGATTGTGATCCACCCGTGCTGGGGGTGGGGATTGTGATCCACCCGGTGCTGGGGATGGGGATTGTGATCCACCCGTGCTGGGGATGGGGGATTGTGATCCACCCGTGCTGGGGGTGGGGGATTGTGATCCACCCGTGCTGGGGGTGGGGGATTGTGATCCACCGGTGCTGGGGATGGGGATTGTGATCCACCCGTGCTGGGGATGGGGGATTGTGATCCACCCGTGCTGGGGGTGGGGGATTGTGATCCACCGGTGCTGGGGGGTGGGGATTGTGATCCACCCGTGCTGTGGGGTGGGGGATTGTGATCCACCCGTGCTGGGGGGTAGGGGATTGTGATCCACCCGTGCTGGGGATGGGGGATTGTGATCCACCCGTGCTGGGGATGGGGGATTGTGATCCACCCGTGCTGGGGATGGGGGATTGTGATCCACCCGTACTGGAGGGTGGGGGATTGTGATCCACCCGTGCTGGGGGTAGGGGATTGTGATCCACCCGTACTGGAGGGTGGGGGATTGTGATCCACCCGTGCTGGGGGTAGGGGATTGTGATCCACCCGTACTGGAGGGTGGGGGATTGTGATCCACCGGTGCTGGGGATGGGGGATTGTGATCCACCCGTGCTGGGGGTGGGGGATTGTGATCCACCCGTGCTGGGGGTAGGGGATTGTGATCCACCCGTACTGGAGGGTGGGGGATTGTGATCCACCCGTGCTGGGGGTAGGGGATTGTGATCCACCCGTGCTGGGGGTTGGGGGATTGTGATCCACCCGTGCTGGGGATGGGGGATTGTGATCCACCCGTGCTGGGGATGGGGATTGTGATCCACCCGTGCTGGGGATGGGGGATTGTGATCCACCCGTGCTGGGGATGGGGGATTGTGATCCACCCGTGCTGGGGGTGGGGGATTGTGATCCACCCGTGCTGGGGGTTGGGGGATTGTGATCCACCCGTGCTGGGGGTGGGGGATTGTGATCCACCCGTGCTGGGGATGGGGGATTGTGATCCACCCGTGCTGGGGATGGGGATTGTGATCCACCCGTGCTGGGGGTGGGGGATTGTGATCCACCCGTGCTGGGGGTTGGGGGATTGTGATCCACCCGTGCTGGGGGTGGGGGATTGTGATCCACCCGTGCTGGGGATGGGGGATTGTGATCCACCCGTGCTGGGGATGGGGATTGTGATCCACCCGTGCTGGGGATGGGGGATTGTGATCCACCCGTGCTGGGCGATGGGGGATTGTGATCCACCCGTGCTGGGGATGGGGGATTGTGAACCCTCTTCTGACGTGGACTGAACAGCTGTGCGGACGCCACACACATGTATGGTTGCCTCACACCACACTGTCTGATGATCATATTCTCCCTCTGGATAGTAATGCTTCATGATTAATCATCATGCTTCATGATTAATCATCACGCTTCATGATTAATCATTATGCTTCATGATTAATCATCACGCTTCATGATTAATCATTATGCTTCATGATTAATCATCACGCTTCATGATTAATCATTATGCTTCATGATTAATCATCACGCTTCATGATTAATCATCATGCTTCATGATTAATCATCACGCTTCATGATTAATCATCATGCTTCATGATTAATCATCACGCTTCATGATTAATCATCATGCTTCATGATTAATCATCACGCTTCATGATTAATCATTATGCTTCATGATTAATCATTATGCTTCATGATTTATCATCATGCTTCATGATTAATCATCATGCTTCATGATTAATCATCATGCTTCATGATTAATCATCACGCTTCATGATTAATCATCATGCTTCATGATTAATCATCACGCTTCATGATTAATCATCATGCTTCATGATTAATCATCACGCTTCATGATTAATCATTATGCTTCATGATTAATCATTATGCTTCATGATTTATCATCATGCTTCATGATTAATCATCATGCTTCATGATTAATCATCATGCTTCATGATTAATCATCACGCTTCATGATTAATCATCATGCTTCATGATTAATCATCACGCTTCATGATTAATCATTATGCTTCATGATTAATCATTATGCTTCATGATTTATCATCATGCTTCATGATTAATCATCATGCTTCATGATTAATCATCACGCTTCATGATTAATCATTATGCTTCATGATTTATCATCATGCTTCATGATTAATCATTATGCTTCATGATTAATCATCACGCTTCATGATTAATCATTATGCTTCATGATTAATCATCACGCTTCATGATTAATCATCATGCTTCATGATTAATCATCACGCTTCATGATTAATCATCATGCTTCATGATTAATCATCACGCTTCATGATTAATCATCATGCTTCATGATTAATCATCACGCTTCATGATTAATCATCACGCTTCATGATTAATCATTATGCTTCATGATTAATCATTATGCTTCATGATTTATCATCATGCTTCATGATTAATCATCATGCTTCATGATTAATCATCACGCTTCATGATTAATCATCATGCTTCATGATTAATCATCACGCTTCATGATTAATCATCACGCTTCATGATTAATCATCACGCTTCATGATTAATCATCACGCTTCATGATTAATCATCACGCTTCATGATTAATCATCATGCTTCATGATTAATCATCACGCTTCATGATTTATCATCATGCTTCATGATTAATCATCACGCTTCATGATTAATCATCATGCTTCATGATTAATCATCACGCTTCATGATTAATCATCATGCTTCATGATTAATCATCACGCTTCATGATTAATCATCACGCTTCATGATTAATCATCATGCTTCATGATTAATCATCACGCTTCATGATTAATCATTATGCTTCATGATTTATCATCATGCTTCATGATTAATCATCATGCTTCATGATTAATCATCACGCTTCATGATTAATCATTATGCTTCATGATTTATCATCATGCTTCATGATTAATCATTATGCTTCATGATTAATCATTATGCTTCATGATAATCATGCTTCGTATGTATATTAGGTCAAATATACGAGACTATCAATTAGTGCATCTAATGACATTTGAAGTAATCCCGTAAGGTAATTACGGATCAAATTGCTGATTACCTACACAGGTTAGACAGCATTATTGTTAACACATAACAGTTTTAATCAATGTTCATTACCACTCAATCACACACGTGCTGACAGACACACACGTGCTGGTAGACACACACGTGCTGGCAATCACACACGTGCCGGCAGGCACACATGTGCAGGCAGACACACACGTGCAGGCAGACACACACGTGCTGGTAGACACACACGTGCAAGCAATCACACACGTGCTAGGAGGTTTCCTTCCGTCGAGAGTAAATAAGAATGTGTTTACCTCAGGCGACGGGTGTGTGTGTGTGTGTGTGTGTGTGTGTGTGTAGGCAGCGGGGGGGGGGGGGGGAGGGGGGTCACGTCTCACATTTCAAAGGTCAGCTACCTGGTGATGGCTCCTGGCCAGGGTCAGCCACCTGGTGATGGCTCCTGGCCAGGGTCAGCCACCTGGTGATGGCTCCTGGCCAGGGTCAGCCACCTGGTGATGGCTCTGGCCAGGGTCAGCCACCTGGTGATGGCTTCCTGGCCAGGGTCAGCCACCTGGTGATGGCTCCTGGCCAGGGTCAGCCACCTGGTGATGGCTCCTGGCCAGGGTCAGCCACCTGGTGATGGCTTCTGGCCAGGGTCAGCCACCTGGTGATGGCTCCTGGCCAGGGTCAGCCACCTGGTGATGGTCCCTGGCCAGGGTCAGCCACCTGGTGATGGCTCCTGCTCGTTCATAACCACAGGTTGTGTGTGTATAGCTGGGGTAGAGGTATAAAGCCGGCGCCCGCTCTACCTCTGCCTCTATAAACCTCACAGGACGAGGCTCTGTATGTGGTGCACATCTGTATCATCCTCCCTCACATGTATCATCCTCCCTCACATGTATCATCCTCCCTCACATGTACCATGACCTGGTAAGGTCATATGGTAGAGGGATGACGTAGGGAGTAGCATGACCTGTTAAGGTCACATGACGGTGGGATGACGCAGGGAGCAACACGAAATGTACAGATCTTGGCAGTAAGTATTGTACGATGTCTTGTGATGGTGAGAGAGGAGTCCTAGCGTCCCAGGTACTGTTTTCCTCAGCAGAACCTAGCAGGGAGAGGAGGAGTCCCAGCTTCCAAGTAGTGTCTTTCTCAGTAGGGAGAAGGATCCTCAGCGGGAATCCTTAGTGAGAAGGAACAGGATGATTCCACTGGTGACGTCACAGCTGCTCAGGTTCTGGTGAATCTTTGGATGGAGTCCTTGTGAATCTTCGAGTATAGTCCTCTTGAGTCAACGACTTCAGTCCTGTTGAATCTTTCTTTGAGCGCCGCTGAATCTTCAGTTAAGAGCTCTGGTGAATCTTCTAGTTGAGTTCTGCTGAATCTTCTATGAGTAATAATGAATCTCTGAACTGAACTCGTGAATCTTCAAAATAAGTCTTCAAATTGAGTCCTAGATCTTTAGATACAGTTCTACTGAATATTTGACCACAGTCCAGCAGAATCACTGAGTCGCGCCCTTCTGAATCTTCCAGTGGAATGCGATTGAAGCATCGAGCACATTCCTACGGGCTCCTGCACCACCTCCGTCAGGGAGTCAGACCTGTGGAGTGTCTCCCGCGTGGACGTCCTTGCAGGAGAAGCCACAGTTAAAGTGATCCTTTAAGAGGACGTCAGGCAGTCAGACACAGACACGATGAAAGGAATTCCCTTCATCAACACACGGTCGTGACTCCGCGTAAGAAATGGTTTATTAGGCCATTGTGCTACTGTCGCAGAGTCGACACCTACATCTCGGGACAAACACTCCCTGCGGAGCTCCATCATCGTCATCTCCGTCTTAGGAGGGACTCAAGGTGGTCAGAAACCTAGAGTGATGAGGGTGTATGGTCCCTGGATCAGCAGTTGTACATAAGAAGTTAAAATTCTAACTTTCTTTCGGCAGATGTTCCCAGGGAAGGGGTCGGGTCCTGGCCAGGATCTATATTGTTAAGCACAAACACGCTAACTGACACCACACACGTCGCGGCCTCTTGCTTGTTGGCCGAGTGTGTGACTGCAGGAGGGTCGGATGGTTGGCAAATATGCACCCCTGACAGCATGATTGATTACCCCCTCCCCACCGCCCCCACGGTAGGGTAAGGCGGTAGGATAAAGACCTGGGATTCGGACCCCCGGGCGGGAGTGAGTGCTCCGGTTCATGGCACCTTCAGGACGTCCCGACATCGTTTCTTTGACCCCGTCCTGCACCCAGTGGAAGGTCTTGTGTCCTTCTGGAACACAGCCACAGGGAATCATGCTCGTCTTTTTACTGAGCTTCAGCGGACATGGAGACGTACATAGCCATTAGCTGGAGGGAAGGGGATAGGTTTTGTAGGAGTGAGGCCGAGGGCGAGGGCAAGGACAAAAGGTAGGTGTTCTTAGTGGTGGGTGGACTGTACTGGGGCGGCGGGAGGTGGGTTGGCGAGGCACGGAGCGCAGAGTGTTTGCTCCCAGCACGAAGCAGTAGTGGGTCCTCGTCCAGGGCGTCACCACCAGCAGTAGCAGTGGTGGGTCCTCGTCCAGGGCGTCACCACCAGCAGTAGCAGTGGTGGGTCCTCGTCCAGGGCGTCACCACCAGCAGTAGTAGTGGTGGGTCCTTGTCCAGGGCGTCACCACCAGCAGTAGCAGCGGTGGGTCCTTGTCCAGGGCGTCACCACCAGCAGTAGCAGTGGTGGGTCCTCGTCCAGGGCGTCACCATCAGCAGTAGCAGTGGTGGGTCCTTGTCCAGGGCGTCACCACCAGCAGTAGCAGTAGTGGGTCCTCGTCCAGGGCGCCACCACCAGCAGTAGCAGTGGAGTCCTCGTCCAAGGCGTCACCACCAGGAGTAGCAGTGGTGGGTCCTCGTCCAGGGCGTCACCACCAGGGAGTAGCAGTGGTGGGTCTTCGTCCAGGGCGTCACCACCAGGAGTAGCAGTGGTGGGTCCTCGTCCAGGGCGTCACCACCAGGAGTAGCAGTGGTGGGTCCTCGTCCAGGGCGTCACCACCAGGGAGTAGCAGTGGTGGGTCTTCGTCCAGGGCGTCACCACCAGGAGTAGCAGTGGTGGGTCCTCGTCCAGGGCGTCACCACCAGGGAGTAGCAGTGGTGGGTCCTCGTCCAGGGCGTCACCACCAGGAGTAGCAGTGGTGGGTCCTCGTCCAGGGCGTCACCACCAGGAGTAGCAGTGGTGGGTCCTCGTCCAGGGCGTCACCACCAGGGAGTAGCAGTGGTGGGTCCTCGTCCAGGGCGTCACCACCAGGGAGTAGCAGTGGTGGGTCCTCGTCCAGGGCGTCACCACCAGGAGTAGCAGTGGTGGGTCCTCGTCCAGGTCGTCACCACCAGGAGTAGCAGTGGTGGGTCCTCGTCCAGGGCGTCACCACCAGGGAGTAGCAGTGGTGGGTCCTTGTCCAGGGCGTCACCAGCAGCAGTACAGTAGAGATGAGTTCACCTTACGAGCCTCACATGAATAACAAATGATATGACCGCAGGGCACGCACTGTGGGCCGTGATGCCATGTGCTGTGTACTGTACGACAACACCAATGTTTACTGAGTATGACCTTCGTCTCTACGTGCAGGTGTGGAGCAGAGGATGACATTGTCCTGCCGGGGGTAACGCTCACACCAGGACAGAGGTGGATCAAAGCCATGTTGGCAGAGGTGGTTTCTGACCATACTGGGGTAAGATGAATGATGCCTCATCTCTCTCTCTCTCTCTCTCTCTCTCTCTCTCTCTCTCTCTCTCTCTCTCTCTCTCTCTCTCTCTCTCTCTCTCTCTCTCTCTCTCTCTCTCTCTTTACACAGACAGACAGACAGAAAGACAAACACACAGACACACACACACACACACACACACACACACACACACACACACACACACACACACACACACACACACACACACACACACACACACACACACACAACACACACACAAACACACACACACACACACACACACAACTTACAATGGTTTAAGAGGCTACGTCATAGCATAGCAAATTCAGATGGGACCCCACGAGTGTAGAACTCCCTCGCCGTACTGTACACATTGGATGGGTGGGGGAGGGGGTGGGGGGTGGCTGTGTTGTCTGTGAATTACATATGACAGGTAGAGGGAGGGGAGGGAGGAATGCTATTTCGTGTGTGGCGGGGTGGCGACGGAAATGAATGAAGGCAGCAAAGTATGGATATGTACATGTGTACATATTCATGTCTGTGTATGTACATGTATGTATACGTTGAAAAGTATATGCATGTATATGTGCGTGTGTGGGCGTTTATGTATATACATATGTGTATGGGTGGGTTAGGGCCGTGCCTGGTCTGTTTCCTTGCGCTACCTCGCTGACGCGGGAGCTTTTCTGTTCATTAAAAATGAGCTTCACAACCAGTCGTCCCGTGATGGTAGACCATGATGGCCGGACGTCTCCCTCTGACTCTGTCCCTCACCTCTAACCCTCTTCACCCTCACTCCAGTGGTTTCATCCTACACAGTTCAATTCACTTTCCTTCCCCACCTGACGCCAAGACGTTATTTTTCTTGAACGTTATGTATCTTCTCTCTTACCTGGGACCTGTGTAGCACCTGGCAGAGGAGGAACAGCATCCTGGTCGAAGTAGTTTCTCACGAGTTCTTTTTGCATCTTATTCATACGATTGAATTCCAAACTACCTCAAAACAACTCTGCCTCAGCAGGTACATGTTGAGCATGACCATATCCTCTGCTACAGCTGTGCTGGAAGCCACACGTCATCAACATTACAAATTCTGTTTCCCGAATGTTGTGTTGGTACCGACATTGTGTCTTCTGAGCAGCCAACATGCATCATCTCAGCTTCATTGTGGAGTATTGTTCACACTTGCAGGCCGGCTCGTCTTCCACATCTCTCAGCCGCAGTGGAATCAAAATCCACCCCGCGTATCAGCTCTCCTGATATCACCTCTATACAACCATCTCTGTCCGCCATGATGTAGCTGCCTCCCCTATGTTCTATAGGCACCGTGTCGACCGCTGCTCTCGTGAGTTGTCTACCTGTGTCTCAGACAGCAAGGCCTAGACCCGTGGCACGCGTCTGGCTGCCACTTGCCATCACGTCTGTGTGAACATCAGCCACTGGCATCACACCTCCTCTCTTCTAACACCAGAGCTGTGGAGTCCTCTCCCACCTTCCGTCTTCCCCTCCACTTACAACCATCTTACTTACTTGATGACATCATGAAAACAGATAACACTGAACCGCCAACTTGACCCGTATAGCCTTCCACATCTTGCAGCGCCGCCAGCACAGCTGATGTAGCTGTTCCTTGCGGCGTTCTGGCCCCGGGGGTCGGTGGTCTGGCCCCGGGGCACCAGAAGCACATGCTAGGTCACCTGTATGACCCAGGACGACGATCTGCCTCATCAAGACCGCCCCCGGGCCTCTCCTGACGACGGGGCTAAAAATACGAACAATTTCCCGAGACGTGTGTTTGGTGGGAGTGAACACCAGCGTTTTGTTCATCAGTGGGAACACAACGAACAGCAAAGGAATATCAACAAAAGTGTGGTTGGTGTGGTAGGGAGGGGCGCGGCCACCAACACTGTCGCAAACAAGATGATGGGAAGTGTAGTGGGCACACCACCACCACAGGCGGCCGAGAGGAACTCTTGGGACGCTACATTTCTGATGTGTTATGTCCTGTGTTATGAAGGTGTGGCACACGATGAGGCGGACGCACGCGGGGCTGTACAGGCGCTACATGACATGCAGACGACGTCATCATGAGCCGATGTCTTCAGATACAGAGACCTGACACCAAAAGAAAAGGTACAAGATAAATCAACCAGGAAATCAACAAAATGAACAAAGACAATAAACGAGAGAAATTATCCTGTTGCTCCAGCAGGGTAGAGGTTGTGGGTCGACCAGGCAGCCCTGTTCGTGAGTGTTGGGTAGCGTTTAGCTGTATGTGTCGACCCCGAGGCTGGCTGTACAGGGCCTGATAAGATCAATGTTGCTACCTGTGCCACTCCTGACTGGCTGCTGGGGGCACACTGTACACGTGCTAGTTCACCTGGTGAGATGACACGCAGGAATCTAAGGTTTTCAAATTGAATTTAGTTTTCTAAATATAGAGACATGTCTGACATTTCTTGTCTGTCGGAACATTAATGTCTTTGATTTTTCTCTCTGCATTTATGTCTGTGTTTTCATGAATTTATTCATCGTTTGCATCTCCTATATGTCTATCTTTGTCTCTATTTATCTATGTGTATAGCTATATCTGTCATATATCTATCTATATATGTATCTATGCATCAATCTCTCAGTCAGTCTGTTCATGCTATATATGTATGATACCTGTACAATTCGGGGAGAGAATTCTACGCTCGTGGGGCCCCATCTCCTCAATACTCTCCATAATACAGCCATTTCAACTTCAGTCTACTGTCATCAATCACAGTTCTATATCTGACTTCCTTCATCCACAACTGTGATAACGATGTATTTCTTTACATCTGTTCCAACAAATTTCCTGTTCTGACGTTTGCTTGCTACACGCATCTCTCAAGCAGTTGTTGACCGTCGGTTTTCTCAAACTGGTTAAGTGATACAATGTTGTGGTCACGTCTCCTCTCACGTCCATGGTGGACAAGTTTGCAACGTGTGTGTGGCCTCTCACTCAGCCGAACAGCTGCTGCTTCCTTGACAATTTCATTTGCCTTGTCCACCATGTGTGTGTGTGTGTGTGTGTGTGTGTGTGTTCCATTCATCTGTGACTTCCCTCACAGGGTTTCTGTAATCCAAACAAACAATTATGTTTTAGATTCATCTGTTAAAAGTACAAACAAATCCACTTGATTGAAGAAATATGGAGACTAGAAGGCGAGTGAATCAATATGACGTCAATATTTTGTTTTTTGTTTTACTGTTGTTGTCGTTGTTGTTGTTGTTGTGTGCAGGTGGAGGCCACAGGGAAGCTCTAGTGGCAAGCCAACAGGTGGTGGTGACCAGGTGAGTGGCTCCCGTGCTGCGTGTTATGTGTTTCCTGAGGGAAATCAAGTTGTCATAAATCTATGATGACTGTAAACACCGGCCACACCCCCAGGGCCGCTGGCCCACCCTCGGGGGACCACTGCTCCTCACTGACCTCCCTCATCCTGGCAGCCTCACCCGCTCACCATCCGTCACCTCACACAGGCGTTCCTCCTCGATGGATAACACTCGAATTTGAATGATTTATAATAAAATATAAATCAGTTATGATTTAAGATAGTTGACGAATGTATGTAACTCAGATA